>NW_022985384.1:455095-504078 GCF_010093625.1 Macroventuria anomochaeta | reverse complement strand
CTACAGATTACAACACCAAAAAATCTCACAATAATATATATTGTATGTGGTTGTACAGCTTCATTTGTGGGTGCCTGTGAAGGCGCTAGCGCGGTTGTTTTACCAACATGATCGTTGTGCGCACAGACACGGTACCGTGCCTGTGCGCGCAATGCGCCAAGACGCTTTATGCACCCATACTTCAGAACACCCCAACTCAACGCCACAATGACGCTAGAGGAAGCCATTAAAGAGATGGATGTTATGATGGCAGTATACTCGGTACGATCAGTATACTCAGTACCGAGCGCTCTAAGCAATCCTCTGCTCATGTAAATATAGCAAGTAGACACGCTGCCCTTATGGCATCGTGTTCAACCTTGTCAATCAACTTTGTTATTGGAATCTCACTTGCTCTCGAGCCAGACAGTATACTCTGTACTACTCATTGCAACCAGTTGCCACGGTCTTTGACTAGACAACTACCTGACTATTACAAAGGCTACTACCGCCTCGCCTGGATAGTCTACCCCTGACCACCCGAGCCTTGCTTAGGTGACTGTCAACCCCTACGGACTTGTTACAATCCTACATCCTGCAATAGGACGACGGGTAACAAGTAACCGCCAACCAAACACAGAAGCCTGGGGGAAGGCGCAGCATGGCAAGGCCACTCAGCCAATGCCTGAGGGATGCTTGGCCAAGCAGTCACGTGAGTGCTTGTCAACAAGCATGACACAATGCTCGTCAACGAGCATCATACGATACTTGTCAACAAGGCGCAACCTATCCGGATTGGCCAGGACCAACTCTGCTTGTCAACAAGCAGATCTGGTGGACTGTATATAAGCAAGTAGGAACACAACCCTTATGGTTTGTGTTCAACCTTGTCAATCAAGTTTGTCATTGGATCTCAACCAACCTTCAAGCTAGACAGATTGCCTGTACTACTCATTGTTCCCCCAAGTTGTCGTTAGGTGTTTCACCCAGGCAACTTACCCCTACTGTTCCAGAACCAGAGCTCATCCTCGAGAACCAATCAAATAGTACTTACGAGCTTTGCTTAAAGTACAACTTCAACAGGACTCCCTGTACCTCCGCTCACCCCCGAGAACCAATCTCTTGATTTCCTCCACCCAGCTTAACTGTATGGTGTTGTTGGTAGACTTGTATAGGAGGCCTGATGGCAGTGCCAATCCATCACCACACACATGCTATAAGCATCACCCAGGCACAGCTGCCATCTTGAGTAGTTGCTGTAACCTCCTTCTTCTCCCACATACATCTACTGAAGACATGTTTGGTCCTAGTGGTGACTCCAATCATGAAGCCCTTTTCATGTGCTCAGCATCAACGTTGTATTGGGTGATTTTGGACTGCAACAGGTTGAAATAGAGCTTGTACTTGGTGTACAATTTGGCATTGTGGCAATTACTGTCCATACCCATTGAGTATTGAGAGATGAGACAGATCAAGTGGTTGTTGATGAAGTGGGTAACCCAGCTCTTGCTGACTGGCTCTATGGCTATTGACAATGCAAAACTTGCTATTATTTCCCTTGTAGGTGTAAGGCAACAAGTGCAGTAAGCTCTTCTATATACTTGCCAAGCTCATCCTCCTGTTGTGGAGTCAGCTTCTGCTGGTTAGCATTCTTGGTCTCTCAATCAGCTTGTATCTGCTTGTGTTTCCACAACAAGGTTGTGCAATTAACACCATGTTTATCTGCAATTATCTGGTATACAAGTGTTTTGCCTAGCTTCAAACTTTCAATTTCATCATGCACTTCTTTGATACCTGTCATGTGAGATATTATGCATTGAAGTATAGGTGTGTTTTAGTGATCGCGGTCGGCACGCGAATCCGGTCGGCACGCTCACAGACACAGTCTATCTTTACTGATGCCCCTCTTCTTCCACGTCACCTCTGCATTTGGATTCACACTGTCTCCCCACTACAAGCGCCTACAGTATTTCGACAGCTCACCACAGTGTCCAAGGCGGCAATCAATCCTTGTACAAAACCGCCGACATGCTGCCAGAGATCCTTGCTCTCAACGACTTTGCACGGTCGCTGGATAACAAGACCGCTCTCACCGAATCGCAGATCGAACAAGCTTGTCGGCGGTATAAGGAAGCCATGATTGATCGCGCGTTTCCATGGGTTCGCAAAAGAGGCGGAACATCATTTCCACATCTAGACTTCGATGGTATGTCAGGAACAGTTGCAAAGCTTGTGAGCTGGACAATACTGCCGGTGGTGAGAGTAGTTTATCGCGCATGGGGGTTCGGACGGTAGATGAGAGGCCGCGGTCCTGCTCAAGTTAAGAGCCGAGCCACTGCTGTTCGAGTGCGTTGCGCGTCTTCTGTCTGCCGTCCATGTGCCTCACGATGCCAGACTTCAGCCCCTGTTGAGGGACCTACAGACTCAGACGAGTCATAACAGTGTCTGTGCTGCGAGGCTCAAGCAGAAAGCAGAAGGGTTTGCTGTTGCTCACTTAGGTAGAGGCGGTGAGTCAAACTACTGGATAACATCCACGACGTTCGTCACAGTAGATAGATTCAATGATTACACATCCAACCAAATCTTTCTGAAAGGCCTGTTTGGAAGCTTTTCTCTACCATGGTGTATTCAGTACAGGACAGTGTACTTCGCACTGTCTGGTAAATCGGGATTGAGCCGGGCCTTCCATATTTCAAGCCTTACAGCAGCTTGAGTGGGGACATCGGCACTCTTCAGATGAGCTTGGCCATCTTTCCATGCAGATCTAGATCGACTGCTCACTGGCAGGGAAGCACCGGAATGCTGGATGTCGTTCCGGGATCGCCATCCTTTGCGGCAAAATGACGGGCCATATCCGCAACTTTGGGTATAATTGTGTGACAGCTGTCATGTAAAGTCTAGAATTAGCGTAAAACTGTCCCGAAACCCATTCTCACGGTCCCAAAATGGACGATGTTCGTCAGTTTGTGGGGAATGGAGACGTCACGTGATGCATACGTGGACAGCTTACCTCACCCTGCACAAAAGTGTTTCACGCCAAAAAGTCTCACTTTAGCGTTCCACGGACCATCAGAGTGACAACTACACCTATGTTGAACGTCCAAATTAGGTAAAATCACGACTGCGCCTTCTTCCTACCCTAAATCGTCATAAGGTAGGTACGTGCAATGGCCGCAAACACGCTGATGCAAGCCACAACACCATTGACTCCACTGCGGCATGGCCGAGATACTTCACGTCGTCAGTTGTTGCGTGGAGAAGACTTCGTAAGCTGCAATCGAGAGGTGAGAGAGCGGAACGGCAGTGTTTTCAAAACCTTGTCAAGAATTCAGGAGAGAGCGGAAGACAGTGGGCGCAGGTATTTAAGTCGAGCAATACCTCAGGCAAATACATATCATCCAGCATCAATCATTACTTCTTCCCTCATCTCTTCTACCTCCTTCCCCACACTCACTTAAGAATCACTTTCCTTCAAACTTCCCAGCCAACCATCAAAATGCACTTCTCCACTGCCGTCATTGCTGCATTCGCGGCCACCTATGTCTCTGCCTCTCCTCTCATGGTCCGCGGTAACACCTGCGGTGCCGCTCCTAGTGGCAGCAACACCAACAACCAGCCCATCTCGCAGCCTTCTGGCATCCAGACCTCAGCTGCCTGCCAGTCTCAGTGCGAGGCCAAAAGCTCCTGCAAGTCTTTCTGCTTCGGCCTGGTCGACAACACCATCCAGTGCAAGCTCTTCTCCTGCGCTGCCTCCGCTGTTCCCACTCAGTCCAGCGCCAACCTTGTAGTCTACGATAAGGCCTGCTCTGCTGTCCCAAGCGTTGTTCCTACCTCCAGCAACCCCACTGGCAAGAAGGTCGACAACAGCCAGACCCAGAGCAACTCGAACTCTGGCTCCAAGGCCTCCGAGCAGAAGGCTCAGGAGTCCAAGATGGCCGACGCCAGCAGGACCTCTGGCCAAAAGGCCGCTGAGTTCAAACAAGCCCGGGACAGCAACAACAACAACAACAACTACGGCACCCAGAAGCAGTCGACCCAGAAGGAGACTACCCAGAAGGAGACTACCCAGAAGGGGTCGACCCAGAAGCAGTCTTCCAACACCAACACCCAGAATGAGTCCTCTTCCACGTCCTCCACCTCGGCCAACACCTGCGGCACCAAGCCCAGCGCCAGCATCAACAACCAGCCCATCTCAACCCCTTCCGTCACCTCCGAGGACGCGTGCAAGGCCAAGTGTCAGGCTAACAGCTCCTGCAAGTCTTTCACCTGTGGCGAGGTCGACCATAAGGTCGTCTGCAAGCTCTATTCTGTCGCTGCTGCTCAGGTCCCTGCACCTACCAACGCTGCTCAGAAGAACGCCCTCAAGGCCTACGATGTCGGCTGCTCCATCTGAATGTATTTAGACCGCTAAGTGCCATTTTCTGAGAACTCTGCGATCGATGCTACTACAATGGTGGATGTTGATGGGTTGAGCGGTGTTATCCGCTGATGGGGAGATGGCTGGAGCGGTGGACGCACTGCTTGAATGCGCTGCAATGACAACAGTGTACAGACCAGTGCACAAAAACATTTACTTTTTCTTTTCGGATTACGCTCGTTTTGTTTCTTGAATGGCCTGGCGTTTTCTGTAGAGTTTAGCATCAATAAAAATGATTGGTACCATAACTGCTCTTTCAGATTGAATTGTGACACTGCTTCACTTGCCAATGGCCTAGCCTAATGCATTGCAATGATTGACAGTCATAAAGAGATGGGCAGTTAGCTCAAAGTTCAGCACTGTTGCTCTTCCCGCAAATCGATTCGATCGAACGGCAGGCCTCTCAAAAGGTCATGCGGCCTCCGGCAAGGAAGGTGCATCTCGACTGTCACGCAGTATTGATGTAAGGCCTCACCAACCAGTATGCGCGGAAAGTGCGCTAACAGAATTTCGCAGCTTGAAGTTCCGTTGCGTGCTGATGAGACGAATCGTGTGAGGGCAAACCCGGAGATCCTGCTTATGTAATTAGCGCATCCAGCTATATGCTTTCGGGTTCTTGACGGCTCGATCTCTCATGCCTCATAATGTAACATTTCACTAATGTCTCACTCTCAGACTGGCCATAGCCCACAATGACAAGTGCTGCTTCACTGCGGACATCGCAAGCGCCAAGGAATGATCAGCCAGAAGCAAAGACGGGCTCTGAGAGCCGCCAGGCTCGCGTGCGCACCGCCAAAGCATGTCGCTTGTGCAATGAGAAGCGTGTAAAGTGCGATGCTAGCGAGCGCGGAACGCCTTGTACTCGATGCGAGCAGAGGGGAGAATCCAATTGCACATTAATACAGTCTCGAAGAGGTATTTATGTCCGGAAGCCACGACGCCAACAAGCACGCGCTCGCAGTACAGCGGTTGAGTCGAGTAGACCTCCCCTCAACGGTGATTCGGACGGTGTAAGGAGTCTCTCAGCATCGGAAGAGCCCAATGTCCGGATCCCTGCTCCAGCAATAGAGGCTCAACATGCCCGCTCTTGCACAGCTCCGGCTAGTGTGCAGCCTCAACATGACATGCTTTCTGGAGCCACCGATGTCAGTATCGACTCGAGACACCGTGACGCGAGCTGGTCGACAGTTTTTGAGAACCTGCTCCAGTCTCGTGATCATAGAGACAGAGACGCCATCGTCGACAAATGTTCGATTGCGTATGTTGGAGAAGCTTTCCCTCTCGGTATCATTCTAGATGGTTCGAGAAGTGGCACTGGACGTCCCTTGCTTCATCATTCTGGGCCTGCCCCTACCTCTGGTGCGCCTATTTTGTCATCTCATACAGCTCATCCTCCTGGTGTACCTCCGGAAGACATCTCATTCCTCGAAGCTAAACAGGCCTTCATGGCACCTCCTGACGAAACACTGGACATGCTCATCACGGTCTTCATGGAGCGAGTGTTCCCTTTCTATCCGATCGTCAATCCGCAAGAATTCCTTCAGCATCACAAAGAGCGGAAGCTACCATGGATACTTCTACACTCTATATGCTTTCTGGCTGCCACGTTCTGTCCTCTGCGGATTCTGCATCGAGCCGGATTCGATGACAGGAAACAAGCACGGTCTCAATTTTACAGCAAAGCCAAGGCGCTCTTTGACATAGGCTACGACAGCAGAAAGATTGTTACACTTCAAGTAGCGATCATGTTGAGCTTCTGGGGCGGCAGCCCGAACAACCATTGGAACTTCTACACTTGGATATCTACTGGAGTTACAATTGCTGAGACTATTGGCTGTCATAGGTCCATGGCTGGACTCAACATTGCACCTCAGGACCGGAGCCTCCTGAAAAGGTTGTGGTGGACTCTGGTTGTGAGGGATGCCACTTGCGCATCGATGCATGGACGCCCGTTCAGAATCAACCTCGACCATTGCGATATCGATGAGTTGGCATTGGAAGATTTCGACTACGAGGTCTCATCCGTGCCCGACCGCCTCTTATCTGATAATGTTCGCCTTTCAGGCTTGTACCACATCCAAGTAGCTAAGCTGGCGCTCCTGCTTCGTCAGATTGTCACGATGCGCTTCTATCCACGGAGTCAGGACGCGAACTCACCCTCGATATTGCATGAGCTGCTATTGCTTTGGCGAAACGAACTGCCGGCCTCCCTCCAATGGAAAGACAATGACAGCACGCATACGGATGTGTTTCGGACGACACTCTGCATATTGTACAACCATAACGTCATCCTGACACACATCAAACCGGAGTTTGCAGCGGACAATAGCAATGCGCTCTCACCCTCGTCCTGGCTTGGTGATGAAGTCGCCAGTCTTTCAGCACAACAAATTGCGTCCCTCGCATGTTCCATGGTCACGACTTCCGAGGAGCTTTTCCCTCCACATGAGCTGTTTCACGGTCTCTTTATCGCATGTGTCGTCTTCTTCGTTCAGTCCAGAAGCCGCAGTTCGATGACAGCAAGTTTGGGTAAGTCTGCTCTTACCAGCTGTAAGATGGCCCTTCATATCCATCGCGAAACGTGGGATGCCAGCTCATGGATCACTCAAATCTTTGACAAGGCGCTTGCCAGTCCCGTGGCAAGAGCCGATGCACCTCTTGACGGCCCCACGCTGAACCCGCATACTGGCTTCAACAACCTCGATACCCTCGATACAAGTGGGTTGTACCTTGATGGCATGGAGGGTTGGCCCAACCACCTTTTCCTTGGGGATCTGTTCGATCCGTCAATTAGCACAGTGGCTTTCGCACCCTCTACGTCAGGATGTGGACAGAACTTCCCGACGCAGTATCTCTAAGGGATAGCTGGGTTACTCCTGGATTCAAGTGTCGTCTTGAAGGCACTATCAACTACGCTACTCTAAGCGGCAGGATTTTCGCTTTCCTCATCCTTTCCCAAGCCTTCAAGTACCTATCAGCAGTGTCAATCTCCTCTTCGAAACCAGCTTCTCTGCTCCGCGTCAAATTGTACTGTCTATCGAAGTCGAGGTAAATAAGCATGAAACGTACAAATGGCCAATTCTGCTCCTCCAGAGCTTTCTCCTCTAGCCCGTGCGTCTCAGTCGGCTTCTTCCACGCATTGATATTGCTTTTGACAAACTTTTCCATCGGTACAGGATCGAAACCAGGTCCCTTGCCCACCAAATCGAAATGATCGCGCAGCTTCGGCCAGACGTCCACTCAAGTGACCGTCTTGCTGTCATCGATGTTGAACACACCGCCGTTACAACACTCCTCCATATGTGTCGCAACATGGATCTCCATCTTCTCCAAGATGCCTTGTGAAGTGTCAGAGTGCTTGCACTTCCACACCCGTACCAGCGCCATGTACTTCTCGATAGATTGTCAAATACAGCCCAATACGCTGTGACAGATTCATCGCATTGCCGACTGGCGTGAACCCAATTATGCCGTCAGGCCGCGCCTCAGCGAACATCCGGTCCTTGCCCTTCGACAGCTCGGTGAGTAGGTCGTACTGCGAGTAGTAGAGGATCTTGCTCGCGTAGGGTTCAGAAATTCTCGGCATATTCTCACGCAGGTGTGGGTTGATGGGGACTTTGTCTGGAAATTCGAGGCCGTAGCCTTTGCCGCCGGTTTGCAGGATGACCATCTTCAGTTGGGGAGAGATTTGTTCGATGGCGCGGATGGCGGTATCAAGAAGGGCGGTATTGACTTTCTTCAAGCTTTCGAAGTCATCTGTCTGAATATATACTGGTTGTATGTCAGCTTCTTATCACACCCTCTATCACTTGCATGCGATGAACCTACCCGTGAAGAAGACATGTGAGATCGTCTACGCATACTCAACCTTCTCTTTCAGCATCTGCACCACTTCGGGCACAAATTTCGGCAGGTCGATGCCATTGAGATTCAACTGACGATCTTGTGGCAAGTATACTTGCTCCAGTGTGAACGGTCGATTCGAAAGACCTGTGACCTATGCGAACGTGGTCGGTGTGGGGTACGAAGTAATCTCGTTGAGGAGCGCCCGTCTGGAGATGCCAGACGCGCCGAAGATGAGAGCGTGCGACATTACTCTCTTACAGAATCTCCGAGCTATTATAATAATGAAGGAGCAGGACGATGTATAATGAGCAGAGGCATGACACCTTTTTGCTTCTTTAGTCACTCGAGCAGGCGCGGTGTCCATGTTCGAAGGTTGTGGTCTAATACGTAGCTGCACTTTGGTGTTTCCCACTGCCAATAGGAACAACTGAGAAGCATTGTGTGATGATTGTGATTATCGGAACTACAGATGTGTGAAGGAAATCATTGCTGTGTATGAGCTAGGCCGATAACGGCTTAGCGGCAGATTCAACCCACCTCATGAGGGAACGTTCTCTGGGCACTGACACCCACCAACATTAGGTGCTGCACAGAGATCTCTATCAGCAACACACACACACAACAGTTCACTTTGTGCAGCTTGATCGATTAGTATCAGATTAGTTCAATAGTTAATATCTAGGCTACGCAATGCTTCGTGCTGCAGCCTTAGCTCGCTCCCAGCCCTAGCTACGAACTCAGCCGCACATTAGATGACGCCATCAGAAAAAGCATTAATGACAGGTCCACCTACAAGGATCGCACACCGACACATCTGACATGTTGCAAGGTAGAAAAGGCGGTTAACATTGCCATTAGTAAGATCTTCTGTCCTTCACAGGGCTGCCTGAACTACGATGTTCTTGGTTCTGCGCCGCAGCACTAGTTCCGCCTTGAAGCTAGAATACACCTATCAGTTCTTAGTGCTACTGGTAAGATGCCTTTCAGCAGACTTGTGACGCCACTTCAGCTACTCCCATCACCGTCGAAGCCAAAGGTACCGTACATGAGCCTGCAGCCCAACATTGGCACAACAATTCCATCATGTCGAGTTCAGCTACGCAGAACAGTCTTGACCTGACAGGAGCTATAAACGTGAGGTGGTTGCAGTGTGTCTCTTCTAGTAAATCTGATCACAACTTTCAAAAAGCACAACATGTTTTCCATGAGCATTTCTCATCTTTTTTACACCATCGCGGTTGCAATCAGCGGCGTGAACGCACTTGTTGATCCGACAGAAATATACAACGGCGGTTTCATCTCGATAAACAACAACACAGCACTGCGGATAGCAACCGGAGGTGCTGGGCAGAGCGGCTTGGTCAAAGGTAATTTTTGCAAGCCCGTTATCAATGGCTTCGCTGACTGGATGTATAGCTCTTGCCGATGCGTTCATTCAAGACAGCGTGAAGAATGGTTCACAGCCTTTCAATATTGGCTGGGTAGGTAGCAATCTGTCCTTGCAACGATAGCGCTGTTTTCATACTGTACTGACCACAACCTCGTAGGTATTGAGCGACACGACTTTCACCATCAAGAATCTCCAATCCGGCGAAGCAGACCTCGGAATATCCTACGTCCCAACGGCCGAAGAGGTCGCCGCCGAGCAGGGCATTATCGATGCAAACACAGGCCGCTACTACCTCTTCCGCGACCACTTCATCATCGCCGGCCCTCCCGAGAACCCAGCTGGTGTGAACAGCAGTATGGACGTCACTACGATCTTCGCAAAGATCTATCAGGCGGGAGAGCTGAACACCGCAAAGACCGCTGTCCCAACTCGCTTTCTGACCCGCTACGATAAATCCGCAACGAACCTCAAGGAATCGACATTGTGGCTTGGAATCGGTCAGGTGCCTTGGGCTCTACCGTATTCTACATGGTACCACCAGTTTCCCGCATTTCCCATCCAGGCATTGAACACAGCGAGCTTATTGAAAGAGTACACGCTGACAGACCGCGGGACGTTCTTGTCGCTGGAGCAGCTGCAGCCGAATCTTACGGCTGCACTGGAGCAGTTCAAAGTAGGAACAGATAGCAAGGATGATCCGTTGTTGCTACCGGGACATTTGCTTGTGGGGCGGAAGGCAAGGAATGCTACCTTGGCGCAGCAATTTGCGGCCTGGGCGACCAGTGCGCGTGGTCAGAGCGTGGTGACTGGGTTCAAGAAGAATGGACAGCAATTGTACAGTGGAGCGCCATGAGTGGGCAAAGCCTGGCCTGATGCCTTCTCCGTATCTTTCTATCTTTCTATCTTTCTATTTTCTATCTCATCGTCTCTAAACGCACCGTGGGCGTTTTATTGTTCCATCTTTCACGTTTGTTGCTCTCCTTCCCATTCGCGTGCCTAGTCATCGATATCGAATTCGGATTCAATCAGTCTGGCCTTTCTCGTTCTTTGTCGACATACAAGTACTCTTGTATGTGTACTTCTTTTCTGATCTGGAACATCCGACAGATATGCGTAGCGTTTGGCGGCTCGCCAGTATCATTCGTACATTGAATTAGTCGCTTCTGAGAGCTCAGCACTGCTTCGCTTGTCGATGCAACAGGTATCGATCTGTTGGTTTCCAGCAGCATCCATCTCATGTACAATCAGCTTGTCTTGCTCACATGTCTTAGACAGAGCAAGCTTCTTTGTCTTCTTTGTTTCTTGCTGCCTATAGATAGGAAGCCTTCTGCTCGTAGATAGAACCATCACAATTCATCTCACCTTCTAATAGTGCTGGTTCAACACGATCCAGGCCCACTCGAATCCATCCTGCAAAGCCTGATGACAACATCCAACGATCCTATCAAATCCTTTCAGCTTGTTTCGCACTTGCGCGTCCTGCATGTCGTCGAACGAAACTTCTTCGGTACCCCATGTATGGAACAGAATCACGTATTCGGGTACGTCTGTAATCAAGTTGTAAAGTCTCAGAGTGGTCGTTCCCAGGAGCCAAATATTGACACTGGCAGATGTGGTAAAAAAAAAACTGGTTGTAGGTGGAGGTTGAGAAGGCAGGAAGCTCGATAGTGTGGAGTCGGGCTGTGCGGGGCAAGCGATCAGGCATTGCGCCAACAACTGCAGCCTCGTCACACAACATGCAACAGAACGAAACCGCCCAAGCTCTTCTACCTACTCACATTAGGTACTGTCGAAACACCATCTCAAGGCTCAACACCAGACATGTCATTCTTGAACCTCTCCATACACCGTTGCTTCGTCTTCTTCCAGTTAACGTGGGGCTTCGGGTATCCCAATTTCTCAAACTCCTCCTTGCTGAGCCTCTCGTACGGCGCAAAGATAGCCTTACCTTGCACATCCTTCAGCTCAGGCACCCACTTGCGGATGTAGTCTCCGTCGGGATCGTTGCGCTCAGCCTGACTCACAGGGTTGAAGACAGTATAGCTCGGCTCCCAGCCTTGCGTATTGTTGCTCAGATCCCAATCAATCAGTGTCTCAGCAAAGTAGCGCTCGCCGCGGCGGTAGTCAATGAGCAGGTTGCAGTACAGATATGAGGAGACGTTCATGCGCAAGCGATTGTGCATGTAAGCCTCGTGATTCAGCTGGCGCATGCCCGCATCGATAAACGGCTCGCCTGTTGTACCCTTGTACCACTTCTCCCACCCCTCCTCGTCATCTTCCCATTGTACGAAGTCGAACTTAAGGTTCTGCGGCAAGTTCATCGAGGTGTGCGGTGTCATCATCGTCGTCTGTCGGTAAAGTTCGCGGAATACGATCTCGCGCACCCAGCTGTAGACGCCGGGCTTCGAGCGACCTTCGGTAAAGTCGCTGCTGCCGCCGTTGTAGTCACTGACTTTTCGCAGGACTTCACGTACGCTGAACATGCCGGCAGACAAGTACGCGCTCATACGAGAAGTCGAGTTCGCGGCTGGGTTCGATCGCGTGGCTTCGTAGTTCTTGATCTGCTTCAGGAAGGCATCCATTCGCTTTGCGCCAGCTTTGTGGCCGGCAGGCCAAAGCTTGCGGATGCGCTTCCTGTCCTCCTCGCTCCCTAACTGCTTATCCTTGCCCGGCTGTGGGGGTTTTGTTCCAAACAAGTCCTTGAGCTCCTTCGCAATGTCCGCATTCTGCTTCTTGGGATCAGGCCTTAGGTCCAGAAGCTCTGGCTCTTCCTTGACGATGTCCAGCCACTTGCCGAAGTAGGGTGTGAACACCTTCATTGGCTTGCCGTTGCCAGTCAACATAGTTCCTGGCTCGACCACCGTCTGGTCGTGGTATATCGAGACGTGCACATCGTTTCCGACTTGCTTCACCAGCTTTATGTCGCGTCGCATCTCGTCGATTTCGTACTCGTGATTGCTGAACACGTGCGACACCTTGTGCTCCTTCAGCCAGTCGACCACCGTTGGCACGATCTTCTTGCGATCTTCGCACTCCAGGAAGACTAGTGGTATGTTGAGATCCTTCAGCTCCTTTTGCATTATGCTGATACCTTCACACATGAAGTCCATTCGCGCTGGACTCGTGCCGTGCCATGACTCGTCTGCTGCACAATGCAAGTACAGGCAGATAAGTGGCTTCTTCGAGCTCTGCGCAAGCTCCGAAGCATGGTGTAAAGCAGTATTATCCTGAATGCGCAAGTCCTTTGGGTGGAACCAATGAACTACTTTTGTGATATCGTTCTTCTCCTCTTGCGCACCCAGAGCTTCCTTCAATTGATCATAAGGCAGGTTCTCGTCCACCTCCTTTGCGCGCTTGGTCGTGGTATGGCCAAGCTCATCACGGTCATACGTGGTCCGTTTCGACATTTCGGCTGGCTTCTTTTGCGCTTTGCGCCCTGGTGGTGTCGCGTGCTTTGATGCTTGAGCTTTTGCAGCTACGAGACGAATTGGGATTCTTTGGAAGCGTGGTATACGCGCAATTGGGAGAAGAAAGGGATGTCTGACAAGAAGCATAGGTGCGGGAAAGGATGTGGAAGGAATACAATCCGGTACCTCACCGACGCGACAGCTAAAGAAAGTTGAGTGGTGACGTCGTTGGTTGATACACTAGAACCAATTCAAGCCACCCCATAATGGACGCGACAGCGCGGTCCGAATCGCAATCAAGATTCACGATCTGTGGGGTACCTGGTTCCTGCAGCAGCTCGCGGATGCATGCCGATCATTTTGATGGCTGTCAGTGTTAGAGGTTTGAGGTAATGCAGAAGATGCCAGGGTGTGGTATCGTGAACAGTCTTCAGGGTGGAGTACGGCAAAGCTACACAAAATCGGTTTAGCATCAATTCAGGATGTAGCTCTGCTACGCTGTTACGGATGCAGATGGCTCACGCGCGCTTTTCGCATCCTCTGACTCACCTCCAGGCAATTATTGTTCGCGTTGTTCTTGCACAGGAGATGTCAGGGGCACGGTCGCGCCTGCGATCTCCGGTCATCGCCGTCGTCATCGAACTTCCCTCAACTTCCATCCTTCCCTTTCCGCGGCACAATATCCGAATCGAAGCTCATGCCAAGGTCTTCTTCTCCACTTTATCTGTCTCATGCCCAATAGACTCTCTTCCCCTGCACGAGTTCGTTTGTACTGCAGATGCCAAGAACGCCGCGCGGGCGGAGTGTTCTTCACCATGTGCGCCATGGCGAATCACGACTCCGCTATCGTTCACGTTTCGCCAAGAACATGGACAGCCCGCCTCAAAGTAACATGAGAAACGTGCATCTCAACCTCGATAAGGCAGCTCGTCCGCCTTCGGTATGATGATAGTGGTTTGTGGCTGCACCCATACCAGCGGAAACAGGTCTGGTCCTGGCAGCTGGGAGTTGATCTCGAGCAGTCAGAGAGCTTGAACATCGCACGAGGGCGACTAAGGACAGTTGACGGACCTGTCTGCAAGCATAGGCGACCAGCCCTGCGGGGAGGAGCTGTGAACCCTGGCAGGTTGGTAGCTCCCAAGTGCTGACTATTTCCCAAAACTGCGAGGAGCTCTGAATGCAGGCCCAAATCCTTGGGAGCTATAAAGCCTGGCCCTGCAGCTTTTCATGGATCGCTATCGCACCCCTCGAGAGTCTTGTGTACCACCTCACTCTCTGTAGCGTTCGCCATGAAATCCACCACATCAATTGGTGCCGCAGCTGCCCTGCTCGTGGGCGCTGTGTCTGCGCAGAGCTTCCGCCGTCTTGGAGCTTGCCCAACGCTTGGTACGACCACAATATCTGGACCCTGAAATGGCTGCTGACAACATCACAGGTTGCGTTTTCCCTCCAGACCAGTGAGCATCTTGATTGAAATAGCTTCCAATGAACCCATACTAAGCAGTTGACAACAGGGCCGACTTCCTCGCTGGCCAGTACTTCGACATCCGTCTCGAAGTTCACCAGCCTACAAATGGAACTGAAGCCATTGGCCTGCCTCTGGACGAGAAGTTCACATTCACCATCAGTAAGAATGGCAAGACCGCACCGGTCACTGAATACTTCAAGATCCAGGAGCCGAAGCTCGAGAAGTGGAACTTCACCTGGTATGAGGGTAAGTCCCTCAAGATAAATTCAGAAACTACTTCTGGACAATCATTGACATTCTACAGATCTCTTCGCTCGCGACGCAAAGAACGCCAGTTTCGTCAATGTCGCAGCTAAGGCCTACCGCCGTGTTGCTCTCTACGAGCCCGGCGAGTACACTGCCACTCTCAACTACAACAACGGCAGCAAGACCGAGGCTACTTGGCTCGTTCGCGACTTGGCCGAGGAGCGCAAGACCAAGAACATCATTCTCTTTATCGGAGACGGTATGACCACCAACATGATCACGGCCGCACGCCTGATCGGTCACAAGAGCATCAACGGAAAGTACCAGACCACCATGGCCATGGACAAGTTCCCCGTTCTTGGTCACCAGATGACCCACTCCATTGACAGCTTCATCACCGACTCTGCCAATTCCGCTGCTGCTCTTAACACTGGCCACAAGAGCACAGTCAACTGCTTGAACGTCTACGCCGACTCTAGCAAGAATGCCTTCGATGACCCCAAGGTTGAAACTATTGCTGAGATGTTCCACCGTCTCACTGGCGGACACATTGGTATCGTCTCTACTGCCTACATTGCCGATGCCACCCCTGCTGCGCTCGTCTCCCACACTCGCAACCGTGGCGAGTATGGCGCTATTGTGGACACCTACCTGAACGGTGTCCAGAACTACACCTGGACAAATGTCCCCGTCGATGTCATCTTCGGTGGTGGTGCCGAGCAGTTCTACCCTCCCTCGCTCGGTGGTGTCACTTACCAGGGAAAGGGTAAGTTCGAATTGGATATGTTGCGACGAAGCGGGAGCTAACCAATGCGTGTAGACTACTACCAGGAATTCGCCAAGAAGGACTATCAGATCATCCAGAACCGCACTGCGCTGCTGTCTGCCAACAACAACGACAAGGCTCTCGGTATCTTCACGACCTCCAACATGGCTAAGTGGCTTGACCGCAATGTCTACCGCAACAACCTGAACCAGTCGCTCTCTCCCACTGGTGACAAGAAGCCCGCTCTTGACCAGCCCGGTCTTAAGGAGATGACTCTCAAGGCTATCGACATCCTCGAGGCTCGCTCCGGCGACAAGGGCTGGTTCCTTATGTCTGAAGTAAGAACGAACGAGTCGAGATTTTCTAGCAGAAACTAACGAAGAAAAGGCTGCGTCCATTGACAAGATGATGCACGTTCTCGATTACGACCGCGCTCTCGGTGAGCTCCTCGAGCTCGATGACACCATCAAGGCCACCATCGCCAAGCTCAACTCCACCAACTGCCTCAAGGAAACCCTGATCCTCGTCACCGCCGACCACGGCCACGGTTTCGACGTTATGGGCTCCGTCGACACGCACTACCTCGCCGCACAAAACACAGACCGCAAGCGCCGCGAGGCAGTCAACGTCTACGAGCGCTCCGGCCTCTCCCAGTACGCCAACACCGGCAACCTGACCTACACCGACAGCAACTTCCCCTCGACCTGGGATCCGCGCTATACCCTCTTCCAGGGTCTCATGGCCGACCCCGACCGCCGCGAGAACTGGTCCGTCCGGAAGTCTGGCCCACGTCTCCCCGCCACCGAGCAGGTCAAGGACGACGACGACTTCTACGTCAACCCCAAGGAGCCCGTTGGTATCACACTGAACGGCACTCTTCCTGTTGATAACGACCAAGGTGTGCACTCGCTCACTGATGTCCCTGTGTTCGCTATGGGACCTTGCCAAGAACTGTTCGGTGGTGTGTACAACAGCATTGACATCTTCTACGGTATGGCGGAGTGCTTTGGTCTGGCTAAGGGCAGCCCGGCTGCGAACAGCACCAAGTACTAGAGACATTGCTGGTGATGACTGATGAGTAATGATGTTGTAGAGTAGAGCTGCGTGGTAAAAGCGTAGATGTAATTAGTATTGCATAATAAAAAATGAACATCAACTCATCTCGTCTAATGGTTGTGAGCTTTTGCTGATCAAATGTCCATTTGAGTTCACTTCAGGAGGTAGAAGAGTCATGGACAGATTTAGAGGGAAGGGATCAGTCTTCAGTGGCTGGCATACCTAAGACTTGCAGGAAGAGGAGTAGAACAGGAATGTGTGCGATCAAAGCCTAGAATACTAATAAAAGTGCATTTTGCTTTGGAGCGAACACAGGAACCAGTCCCCTGAGCTTGCACATGCATATACACACCTCTCCCAAGAGAGGCATTGGCACGTCGCCTTATCAAGTCCGACGCACCTACCTAGAGCCCCGAGTATGTGTAGGAATACGTTTTGTGCGCTCTTCTGCTCAAGAATAGTATCATAATATGTAACTACGTGAGCAGTGTCGGTCGGACGCTGTGGTCAATGATTGTATTGCTATCTGTGTTGTCAGTGATGTTCTTGTACAGGAGCTCTCAGCTCAGAGGTAAGTGCAATTGCTGTCGGGCAGTGCCTTCTGCAATAGGAAATCATGTGACTTAGGTTACGTAGTTACATAACATGTGCGGATCTGGCTCCGCACGAGCGTAGGTGAGGGAACTTGAGATCCTGTGCTTGGCGACAAAACACAAGGGTCTCTCTGTGACATCTGAGGGCGAGATGTCACTAGATGCAGTAATGTTGATTACTAGAATGAGAAGTTGACAACGCCAAGCAATGGAGTTGTCTAGGCAGACTGTAGAGGACGAGCATGAAGCTAAGGACTAACAGAACCACTTCGGAGACATGTATAATGGTACGGTTTCTTTTACTGCCCCAATGCCGTCACCTCATTCTTCCTTGCATCCAACACAGCTGCAACACCGCCAAGCTCTTTATGATGCTTAACGTTCTTCCCATCCTTCTCTCGAGCGCCGTGCTGCTTACGGCAGTCCATGCAACCACCTTCCAGACATGCCAGAGCATTGATTTCGACAACTGCAAGGCCTGAATGAAGATCCAACCAGGCCAATGATGTACGCCCCATCCAAACCACCACACCCTCTGGCTTCCCTGCTGACTGAGCCACAGATGAGACGAGTGGTTAATAAAACGAGAAGGCTTGGTCTGTGTATGCCGATCCGGGCTTCAAGTGCTATATCTGAAAGTAAGTTCTCAAATACTGGATACGATGGTGTGAGCGAGATGTTGATCAGGCACAGAGATTTCGGATGCAGTGGCGAGCAAGGCGGTCCTGTCACAAGTGATGCCGGACACAGTAATGTCGGCGTGTGGAACTGCCAGAATCAGCTCAGCTCGTTCAGGTGCGAGTTGATTTAAGAAGGTTGTCGGTGGAGGAGTTTGAGCTCTTGGAGTACTTGATTACTCTTTATTGCTGGAAGCTGTTGGTAAGCAAATCATCATTGCAAACTTGACTATCAGAATGTAAACGCTATGCCTATACCTGCTCTTTCTCCTCCCTGCCTCAAAAATCCTGGTTAACCAACGCCGCACTGTCGCAGATATCCGCTGTGTTCGTGATCCTGAAACTCGTCTGCCCATTCACTGTTGTGTTCTGCGTCGTGTACCCAAAACAACGCCCTCCCTCCCAGTCATTCGTCTTATCAAATGTGTTTCGCCAGCACACCGCGTTACAGATGGGATCGCGGCCCGCCTGTATTTCGGTCGCGTTATTGCGATTGTATATTGCGCACCTATCGATACAGTCGTCGAGGCTCTTGACCACGCCTTGAACTTGCGCCGACACGCCGTTGACGTTGAGGTACGCGTTGTTGCAGATTTTGCGGAACTGGTAGCTTGTGCTGCCGTATGTGACGGAGTAGATGGAGTTGTTGGAGGACGGGCAGTCGCGTAGGAGGGTGGGTTCTGGGCTATTCGTCGGGCCAACGATTGTGCTCGTTGAGATGATTTGTGTCGACGATGTGGGTGTTGATGATGTAGGCGTTTGTGTTGTTGAGGATGATTGCGCACTGGATTGTGGTGCTTCTACATTGCTGTTGCTGTTGCTGCTCTTGGAGTTACTTGACGACCGTGATGCGAGCGCGCCGCCAATTCCTCCGCCTACAGCACCGGCGACAACTACGATTGCGGCTATCACCACGATCCAAAACGTTCTATTGCGCAGGCCGCATATTCTTGCTGGGGTTGGCCGCTCGTATGTAGCGCTCTCGTACGCGATCTTATTCGTGTCTGATGCGGTGTTGGAGTATGCGGGGATCGGTTCAGGAGACTTGTACGGGTATTTATAGGTATCGTTCGCTGATGGTGCAACGACCTCCAAGTCAGAATGTGTGTTCGAAGCCATCACGAGAGAAACATCAGGCCGTACAGTCTCTGTTTCTTCTGACAATGGCGACGGCACAAGGGGGCTTGGCATCTGTCTTCGTAGGATTGGGCTTACTCTCGGCGCTTTCAAGGCCCCCAGTTGAGGTCGATGTTTGGGGGCCAAAAGCTATGCCACTATCACATTATCCGCATGCTCAGCTTGGACACGCGTAAATTGACCTAGATAGTGTTCTATATGTCTAACTCCATCGACTCACGTGCTTGGACGTATGAACTACTGGTGTTGGCGTTGTTGTGATTTTTCGAAGGTGTTTGTAGTGTGGTGGAAACTGCAAAACATCGATACGCTTATGTGGTCAATCTTCCTAGCCTCAGCATTTCAACAGCAACATGTAACGCACGATAAAGTAATGAACGAACGCAGATGCAGATGAGAATAGCAGTGATAAAGTGCTTGCTATGAAGCAAGGTAAGTTATTCTGCTTTTGTTTCTAGAGTGCATTCAAGGAGAATATGGACAAGGGGACGACATTGAGACACCAATATGTTGTAGTTTACGACCTGAGTACAGAGAAGAACTCATGGGTAAAGCACGTTCAGAAATCGGTCTTAATTTATTATGAAGTCTCATTATAAGTATACAGGTGTATCACGTTATCATTATCGTCGTAATTGCGCTCAGCAGCATTACCATCTCCTCGCCAAACATCGAAGTACCCGGATTGGTCTTCGACGTCCTTCATACGTAGTACTTCTACCCATGACCACCCCAGCAGCCAGCCTGGCGCATACGGAGGCTTCCACGGGTATCGATAGTGTTCGTCTAGGCCGACAAAGCGGCTGTACGGATAGAAGTCCTACAACTCTTTCCTGGCCTCTGCCGCTTGGTTGCGCAGACCGGGCGCAGTTGTCTTCTGACCGCTTGCGTCGCACGACTCCATATCAGCGGCCCAGAGTGCTGCACCGACCGTGTTCGTAAATGAGAAGAGGATACCGGCGATAGGGACCATCTCGAGGAGGACGGCGGGGACACCGAAACTACAAAATGTTAACGACTGCTGAAGTAGAGGTTGGCGAAAACTCCATACCTGGCATAGGCAGCCTTGCGGCGCTCAACAAACTGATCCTTCTCCTTCTTGTTCATCTGCTTGAGTTGGAAATAGCGCACGTGCGCAGTAGGTCCAAACTTGCGCCCCTGCAGAATGACGAACAGGACCGTACCCACAACGGGGATGAAATTGAGCGGGAGGTACATGAAGTAGCGGATGATGGCGCTGGGAGCGAACTTCGCGAATGGCTTGGTCGCAAGCTTGCCCAACTTTGCGATTGGATCGCTGCCAGACTTGACTGCGCGCTCCTTGGCGACCAAAGTGGTCATGTTGCGCGACATAAGTGTGCCATCGAACGTATCGATGAGCGCATCATCGATGAGGAAGTTCTTGCTCAGCACATTGAAGATGGTGGAGCTCTCACTGAGCACGAGCAGGACAGTCGTGACGAATGCGAGCGGGCCGTTGAAGACGCTGAGGACGGCGGCCTGAGGCACATAGGTCACTACGAACATGAACACCGTGACGCCTAGGCCGAGGGATATCGTGGGGATCAGCTTCGCGGCGAGAGGACGCCATAGCGCGCGGTGAGTGAAGAAATACGCGATACCCTGTAAACGTCAATCCTTGTTCGATTGTAAATGTGCATCGACTGGCATACCTTGAACGGATACAGATAGGCGCCGGACCGCACGGCATCGTTTGCCAGGGCGCTGGCCTGGTTGAAGTCCTCCTGCGCGACTTGCCTGACCTTTTCTTGAACCTTGCTCGCTGTTGACTTTCCTGATGACATCGTGAGATTGAGAGTAGGTACTAGGTTGTCGAGTGTCGTGGACAGAAGCAGGAAGACTCAGAGTGTTGTTGAGAGGGGCAGGTCGCGTGTTTACGCGATGATGTCACACATCGTCAATTGGAGCTATGACCATTTTCTGCAACCTAGAAATGCATGTGAACAAAATCACATTTGAAAACTTCATCTTTACGCATATGCACATCAATTGCAAGGTATTGTGAAGAAGCTTCGAATCCTCGTCGACACGGGATAAATTGCCACTGCAATGGTATGGTGTGGTGGATTGGTGACGAACTCAGCTGGCATTCAAGCTTCGGACCATGCTTCGAGCTTCTGATGGGATAGTCGCAGGGAGGCTGGAAATGATGTTCTTCGATCGCAACTGCCGTTTTCACAGCTTTGTGCAGATTCAAGTCACAAGGTATTTTTCACAGACGGCGGTCGTGTTCGAGACTCCGCCAGCGGTGAGCTTTGGGCACTGCGTGACTTTCGTCTTCTTGCGCAATTCGCAACGTCTCCAAATCTCAAGGCTCCCGCAACAGCGGTCAAGCAATTCCTGCTTTCTCGCGGATAATCTCTTGGATTGTTTGATTGGATCACTTTATTATTGTGGTTCTACACTTTATTCCAGCTATTCTTAGTCTACAGGCAAACATCCGCAAGCGAAACATTTAATGCGGGGTGCGTCATGATGATGGCTCTCGCCCACAGTCTGCCCCTCCAAGCACCAAGATTTTGGACGCAGGCCGAGCTTCGCCTTCTGACACGCTGCTATCCCGCATTTCTCCACCTATCCCGTGGCATCCAGGACCGGCGTGCACCGCTGTGACGCCCTGTCGGAGGTCTGCAGGAGACGGTGCTCCGATCTGAACCTCGAGATCTTCGGATGACGCCACATATGCTAGGTAAACTGTCCTGCGCCACAAGTACCTCCACAGACGCGTGTGTGGCTACCCGATCGGCTGGGGATCATTGCGTAATACAGGGCGAGTGTAGCACAACGCAAGGACAGACGACGGCAAACAGGAATTGGAGTTGCAGGTAAGCTTTTGCTTCTCCACAGTTCAGGGTAGAATGACGCAGCGCCGTCCACGTGCTAGCCGCCGCTGTGGGCCGGTTTGGGAATGCTAAGCCCTGTCTGTGTAGACTAGTGCTTGAAAGGGTCCTGTTACTGTGGGCTGTGGCCAGTGTTTGTGGCGCTTCCAAGTAGATAACAAGACTTGCAAGGGCATAGTGAGAGACGTTTGATCGGAAGAACGGCCGAGGTACGCCCGTCCAAAGCTTGAGATGCTCGAGGCTGAAGGTCTGGAAGTACGGCAAATGACGTGACGGGAGCTGTGCTTGCAGCATCTCAGATCATGTTGTTTGCGGCGCTACCCGTTATAGTCAAAAGAGGGATGATGAAACAGGGATTCGAAAGTCTCACCCAGTCGTCCCCGCTGTTTGTGGCACGTATGCTGATGCTGGGAGCTGGACGGCCAGCAAGACATGACGTAGCAGAATGAGGTGCTCCTGCCTTCCAATGGTGATATATAAGGAGCCATTGAGACCTCGAGTACTCACCATTACACAACTAAACAACAACAACTTCACCCAACACCCCACTAAGATATCCCACTACCACAACACATAAACATACAACATGGCTGGAGCAATGGAAAAGATCAAGGCTAAGGTCGAGAACGTCCTCCACAAGGACAAGGACACCACCCACGACACCACACACACCACCCACGACACCACACACACAGGAACCACTGGCACTCACACTGGCTCCGGTCTGCCCGGCTCCACACACAGTAAGTTGTTCTCAGTCACTTCAATGCCGCCAAATGCTAACGATATCCAGACGACCCCACTGGTCCTCACAGCTCGCACACTGCCAACCAGGCCGACCCTCGTGTCGACTCTGATCGTTTCGGCACAGCTGGCAACACTGCAGGTGCTGGCGGTGTCGGTGCTGGCCAATATGGTAGCACAGGCACTCACGGAACCACAGGTAGCGGTCTGACCGGCTCGCACGACACCTACGGCTCCAACACCCACGGTACCACCGGCTCTGGCCTGACTGGTTCGCATGGCACTACAGGCCACAACACCACTCACGGAAGCGACCCCACCGGCCCTCATGACTCCAAGCTTGCCAATAAGCTCGACCCTCGCGTTGACTCTGACCGTGTTGGCCCCGCTGGCAACTCTTCCAGCGTTGGTGGCTACGGCACAGGCAATGAGACTCACACCTCTGGTCAGCAAACCTACCAGACTGATGGCAAGAAGTTGCCTGACGCTCTCCTTGAAGATCAATCAAGGGCTGACCACCACTCAGGTGCCGGCTTGACTCACAGCAGCCACACAAACACTGGCAGCGGCCTCACCGGCTCCAACACCCATAGCTCCAACACTCACGGCTCTGACCCTACCGGCCCTCACGACTCTCGTCTGGCCAACAAGGCTGACCCTCGTGTCGACTCCGACCGCTATGGCACTGCCGGCAACACTTCTGGTGCTGGTGGCTATGGTGCTGGTCAGTACGGCAGCACTGGCACCCACACTGGCTCTGGTCTGACTGGTCACAACACCACCGGCTCTGGCCTCACCGGCAGCCACGGCACCCACACTGGCTCTGGCTTGACTGGTGGTGCTCCTCACACTGGCAGCCACACCGGCTCGCACATTGGCTCCGACCCTACGGGCCCTCACAACACCCACCTCGCCAACCAGGCCGATCCCCGCGTCGACTCTGATCGCTACGGTGCCGCTGGTAACACCGCCGGCGCTGGCGGCTACGGTGCTGGCCAGTACGGCAGCACTGGCACCCACACCGGCTCTGGTCTGACTGGCCACAACACCACCGGCTCTGGCCTCACTGGTAGCCACGGCTACTCTGACCCCTCTGGTCCCCACGACTCTCGTCTCGGTAACAAGGCCGACCCCCGTGTCGACTCTGACCGCTACGGTGGACAGGGCAACACCTACGGCACCACCCAGGGCTCTGGCTTGACCGGCACCAACCACCCCGGCCACGTTGGTAACAACAAGGCCGACCAGACTGCTGGCCCTCACGGATCTAATGTCCTCAACAAGCTCGACCCCCGCGTCGACTCTGATCTTGATGGATCCAAGACCACCGGTGGTGACCGCACCTACGGTTAAGCGAATCGTGCAAGTGCATGAGTATAGCTGAAGGAATGGAATGGAACAGAACGATGATATGATATCCCAATCAGTATGATAGTTAGCTTATAGCTTAATGATGAATCCCAATGAATAACTTCAAAAAAATCTTCCACTGCGGGACCTTGCGTGTGACATGCTAAGTTCAAAACGCTTGCTCGATATGTGACCGTTAGAAAAAACGTTGTATTGCCATGGAAATTTGTTTCACGCCATGTACATGGCAAAATGCTCGGAAGTGACATGCTAGATCACCATTGATCTACCATTGGGTACTGAACTGTTCATCGGAAATCCCGCGGCGTTAGTATACGCTCTGGTTTCTCTGGATTTATGACGTGTTCTTCGCATGAATGTATTTCACTCTCTATATCACCGTAACTAAGCGTCCTGTCGTGCATAACCGGCAAGTTTGGCTGATGATCTGGGGTGTAGTGCGTGTGGGATGTCGGCTCATTAGACGACTGGGAGGATGGAAGCAGGAGGGAGGGACAGAGAGCGTGATCAAGCTTGGATAAGAGAGCGTGTGGTACTTTGAGGTCCAGGGTCGATAGGTCATGTTGTTCCTCGCAAACCAGAACCTGGTGGAACACCATGTCTTCCTGGGAATCTGGCAAATCCTCTACGCCATCATGTGGCAAATCCCAAGTCAGTGTTGGAAGAGTCCAGTACGGTCACCACATGACCGTTTCGTTCTCCGAGATGTCGGGTGGTTCGTCGAACATGACCCATCCGCAGAGCATAATATCGTCGCCCACACTCCACGAGATGTAGGCATCCGGTACGAAATTAAGATGCAGCATTTTCAGGACAGACACTTTTGCGACCGTTTCCCTCAAGATCAATGAGCGTACGATCACTTGTCACATTCATGCTGGTCATGAATCCCAAGCACATATACTACCCACGATTTATTCTGAATGCAAGCCAAGTGAATTCCAGTTGGTCTTTTGATGGATTGTCGTTGAAGGCATACAAGTTTGCTGAGAGAAAGTGGCCTTGAGCAAGCAGTCTGCCAGCATTGTCGGAGGCGAAGTCCGCATGACGAGTACAGTTCAAGAACTCCTGTGGTCGTGGATCCAAATACCTTACTGATACAGGAATAGAGAGCCATGACCAGCTGGGCAACCTCAACTTCTCGAGTCTGAAGGCACGGTAATCCTGTCGATGAAATTGCGAGCCCATAGTAGCTGGTGAGGGAAATTTGGAGGAGACTGTCGAACCGTGGACCGCCTTTCGGTTGACTCTTCACCATGCCCGGTATATTAGTGCGCCCAAAGTTGGCAAGCTTGCATTCTTGCCTCCAAAGTGCTCGCTGGCTAAGATTAGTTCTCCGTCTGCTGACTCATTGTGTGTGATTGGGATCGAAGCGGTTGGTGCATGTCTTACTATGGGCCGAGGAAAGAAGAGACCCTGTTCGGAATTCCTGGCATGCGAGGCTGCGAGTATGGCATCTGCATCACCGTAAACTGAGCCCATACGAACTGATTCTGTGTCCCAACCATGTGGATCACCCTGGATAATGTAGAGGGGACCATTCCAAAGATAGTCGAGTCCAAGTCGAGCCCTGACTCTGAGCGCGTCCTGAAATGTTCGCGGTAGCTCAGATACCCTGATAGATTCCTGATGACGCTTAAAAACTCTCTGTGGTGGTCATAGGTGGATGGTTCCTTGACCTCTCACCAGTAATGGCTCAAAGCAGCATATTGTCCTCTTGTACCAGAGGTGCACCTGAGATGCAGAGCATAGTTCTGTCATTCATTTCGGCGATGTATGTGTAATACTCTGGTTGGCAGCAGACTTTCTTCGTTTTTGTGGCGGCGTGGGCCGCTGCAGAATACTGATAGCTACGGTAAACGATAACGTAGGACTATCGGGTCGATGGAATACTCCGCTGAGTTGCTATCTAGTGGGGAGAAGACGACTATATACTGACTCTGGAACGTGCTAGTCCAGAACAGTCTAAGCCAGGGTAATAGAGTCGTGTATGGACCGACTCATACCGCAACAGTTTTTAGTGTTGCTTCCTTCAATCGCAGTGCCCTTGCCCCACTTGACATGATGAGACTTGCAATATTCGAGACATGTCGACAGCCATTCGTACATTTCATCGGATTCGGAATCATCGAAAGGCAATTGTCGATGAATGAGCTCGGCGATCTGGGTCAAGGATAAACATTTCGTCAGCTAACGGACCAACGAAACACTGCACAAGTTCTCATGGGCCTTTGGAGTTTTTCTCGATACTGTAGAAGCAGTCATCCTTGGCATCGACGCAGAATCACCATGTAACAGCGTTGATGAAGAGGATGAGAGGGTGGCTGCAGGGAAGGTGTCCGCACGGACATGTCCAAACTGCCGGGCGAGCTGTTCGCGCCTTAAGGCCGAGAGCCCCACCTTCCTATCGATCAGCCAACGCTCGCATTGCGCCGACCGCTCCTGCATACTACACGCCTTCACTACACATTCACGATGCAATCCATACCAGATGCACGCCAGCAGTCCTTCGAGGAGCTGTACGGACCGCCCGAGAACTTCCTCGAGATCGAGGTATGCGCCCCTCTATGAACCCTTCGCAGCCTCGCTCACATGTCGCGTGCACAGGTCCGCAATCCTATGACACACGGTATACACTACACACCTTGCAAGAGAAGGAATGTTGGCTAATATTGGACAGGCGTCGGCCGCGGCATGTACACAACCTACGAGATCGTAATGCGCACCAACATCCCCGCCTTCAAGCTGAAGTCCTCCTCCGTACGCCGGCGCTACAACGAATTCGAAGCCTTCAGAGACATCCTCGAGCGCGAGAGTGCGCGCGTTACGATACCACCGCTGCCGGGCAAGGTCCTGACGAACCGCTTCTCAGACGACGTGATTGAGCACAGGAGGGAAGGACTGCAGAGGTTCTTGCAGATAGTTGTTGGACACCCACTGCTCCAGACAGGGAGCAAGGTGCTGGCGGCGTTTGTACAGGGTTAGTGGTACGGAAACACAGATGAAAACGGCCGCTGACAGCTGCAGATCCAAACTGGGACCGACATGCGTGGTAATCGAGGTGGTGAAAGAAGAAGAGACAATCGACACTACCACAGTTCTGCGGTACAATACCGGCAGCAGCTTAAGCTGGGGTGCTGGAGGGATACTCAACACATCGAGGCATTTACATGCGTTAAGGAGCGATACGAGCGTTTCGTGGATATCAACAAAATGCAAATACTTTCACTTCATAACATCTTTGAAACGAGTTGCTCCCGAATTGTCAGACTACATGCATTTTTCTGATGTGTTCGTGCCGTGCCGTGCAAAGCCTTTTACTGAGATGACATCAAGGAATGCCACTACATGCTGGGAACGAGCAACATCGAACATCAGATCATCAAGACCTTCAACTAATTACAGCACTTCCCCACGTGGAGTTAAGAGAGCGGCTAGAACATGTCTGATCTTTGACATCATCGGCACCTTCCCCGTCCAGCGCTAGCGGGGTCCGAACGCAAAACTTTCCAACTCTTTGGCTCGAGCTGCAACCCTGCATGACCTGCATCGTGACAGCTTCAATCCTCACCTGTGTATATACCGGAAGCTAACTGTACATATCTTGCAACATGGGCATACCATCGCAGCCGGCGTCTAACGCCATCATCTACCTGACTCTCGGCGCATTCCTGTAAGTCAAATGTGGAGCCCTCGAGTCGTGCGACCGTGGAACCACAGGGCTAACCAGAGATCAGAGTCTTGGGATGCTTTATCGCATGGCGGTTGCGACACCAGTCGAAGACTGAGTGGTTGTCTAGCAATTGTACACAGAAGGGTCAGGATCTCAGCTACCATGCGTCACAACTTTTGACGTTGCTACCGCACCCAACATTCACGAACGAAGGCTAACACCTTGCAGGCGTACCGCTCGCTCTTAACTTCATCGCCTCGGGTGAGTGCATCCGTGTAACAGCGCGTCCAGCGTGAAGAGCAGCGGCAGTATCGATTCGGTATCACGACATCACCCGATCAGGGTGCATTTGACATCAACTGCTCTACGAGCTCAAACTCTAGTCAAGTCTTCAGGTTCGTATTTGAGATCTCTCACAGAGGCTGCTCTCGTGACTGCTGGCACACAGCATGATGGGAGCAGTCTTTGTGCGGCTACACTGCGGGCGCAGATCTGAGATCGCGACAAGCATTTCTTAGAAAAGCTTGTCGCTGGTCAAAGTGAAGCTGAGAAGTACCGTCAGAACTCGATCAAGATAATACTTGCGTGAGGAACGTGCTGCCGCTACCCCCCCCCCCCCCCCCAACATTGTCACAGACAGCTAACCTAGGTTCTTCTATCAAACAGCACTCGGCTCTGGTATTCTCTTTACCTACCCGCAAATTGCAACCATCGCTGGTGTCCAAGGTCTCCTGGTCTACGCCCTCTCGTCGGCTCTCCCACTTCTGATCTTCGGCGCCCTTGGCCCCATCATTCGCCGCAAGTGCCCTGAGGGTTTCGTCCTGACTGAATGGACACGCCAGCGCTATGGGGCAGTCGCAGGTCTCTTCCTGAGTATCTGCACGCTCATCACTATGTTCCTGTACATGGTCGCTGAGCTGTCCGCGCTCCAGCAGATCGTCAACCTGCTTACTGGCCTGAACGGCCTCCCCGTTGTGATCGTCGAGTGTGCAGTAACCACGATCTACACATCTCTCGGCGGTTTTAAGGTCTCCTTCGTGACGGACAACATTCAAGGTGTCATGGTCGTCGGCCTCATTATCCTCGGCGTGATCGCAGTCGGTGTGGAGACAGACATCCAGCGCCCTCTCATCGAGCAGTCTGGATACCTGAACTCCTCTCTGCTCGGATGGCAGTTGCTGTATATCCTCCCCGTTGCCGTTCTTACCAACGACTTTTTCCTCTCCGGATTCTGGATGCGCACCTTCGCCTCGCGCACAGACAAGGACCTCTGGATCGGCGTCTCCCTCGCCTCACTCGGTGTTCTCATCATCCTGACCCTCGTTGGTGTTACAGGCCTTCTGGCTGCATGGAGCGGCGCATGGGATATGACGGATGAGGAGACTGGGTCTCTCTCCCTGTTTCTTTTGCTCGCGCAGCTGCCCAACTGGGTTGTCGGCGTGGTGCTCGTCATGACTATCTCCTTGTCCACCGCGGCTTTTGACTCCTTCCAGTCTGCAATGATCTCAACAGGCTCGAACGACTTCTTCCGCAACAAGCTCAACATCTGGATCATCCGCGCCTGCGTTGTCGCCATCATCTTCCCGGTCGTCGTTGTCGCTCTTCGTAGCCCGGACATCCTCCAGATCTTCTTGATCAGTGACTTGGTCAGTGCCGCAGTGGTTCCCTGTTTGGTCATCGGACTGAGCGAAAAGTTCTACTGGTACCGCGGCTTTGACTTCGTCATCGGTGGCCTGGGCGGAATCTTCACCATCTTCCTCTTCGGCCTAGTCTACTACGACGGCGACACCAGACTGGCCGGCCGCCTTCTTCTGCTCGAGGGTGGGCTGTACGCTAACGACTGGAGTGCATTTGGTAAGCTTCATCACCTTCTTATCTTGAAGTTGATACTGACACATACAGGTGCCTTCGTCGCGGCTCCTTTCGGCGGTCTCCTCTGGGCCTTCGGTGCATGCGCCCTCCGCATTTCGGCGCTCTGGATCTGGGCCAAGGTCAAGGGCCATCGCTTTGATGCATTGGATCGCCCTGTTCCCCGCCAGGTCACCCATCCCGGTGCGTTTGATGCTGACGAGAACGCTACTGTGCTCGAGCACAGCGTCCAGACTGGCAAGAGCGGAAAGTTCTTCTAGATCAATCTACTGTATGCACGGAAGTTGGAGGGTTCAGCAGCACGAGGTGAGAGAAGGCATATTAGCAGATGTAATGAAGTTGTCGGAAGAGGTATGATGTGGAAGGAGCAAGTAATCGCGGATAGAAGTGCGGATAGTTGAGGATCACTATTGTATATCAGACTGCAGATGTATCTTGCGCATCGAACATATCAATCACGTTCGCTCTCTACACATGTAGCTTGATTAGACTGGCTTCAAACTTGTGTGACCGCTTTGATGTGATAGACGTTACATCGGCGGATACCGTAGTGTGCTGCGCCAGTTGGCTTGAGCAAAATCCCAAACACATTGTCGGAAGTGGAGTAATGCACATCGAAGATTTAAAATTATGTCAAGATACGTGTGATATGTCACCGCATGTCGTGTCGACGGTCTCCGAGGCGTTCGTTGATCGTGCCTGCTTTGTGCCGGCGATTGACTTTGATTCTGCTCTCCTATGCAATGAGTGCAGCGGCCCACAGGTTGCCAGCGCTTGTGATGGACCTAACATAGTCTCCCACACTAGCTGGATAGCTGTACTCGATGTCTCTGCAATCAGTGTTTCGTAATTCCTTAATCATGCCGCGCACCCTCAATCCCAATCGCTGTCATCGCCATTCGTCTGCGCCATAGCCTTCCCCTGCCGTATCCCCGTCGTCTTCTCACCCTCCTCCTCCTGCCCCGGTCTCTTACTCAATCTCGAGTCCCCAATCTTCACCGCGCCCAAATCCACCAACACCTTCTCCCAATCCTCAACCTTTGTCCTTGACCCATTGAGCTCGCGCAATGTGACAATCTGCCTCTTAATATCGCCATCTTTGTACACGAGCACCGTCGGCGTATTCCGGTCTGGGTACCCTTCAATACACAGATCCGCGCGCATCTGGCAGAACTTGACATCTCCAAACCTTTGTGCCAAGAGGGTCCACGACTCCATTGCGACGCGGGATTCCGTGTTTGTCCCCGTGGACGAGGTGAGGAGCACAAAGATGTGAGATTTCTGACTCGCTTCGGTCACGTCGCGCGAGTAATCGGGTTTTTGCAGGTGGTATACTTGGTTGTATATTGAGGCGGTGGAGATGGAGGATAGTTCGTTCATGCGCTTTTGGCTGGAGGCGTTGTTAGCAACTGTCCCTTGTAAGAAGCGATTTTATGAATTGCCTAAGATCGTGAGGGGGTACTTACCGATAGCTCTCTAGAAAGTCCTCGTCCTCTTCGTCTTCTAGCTCTGCTAGCTCATCTAGCTCCTTCCCCTCAAGTCGGTTCTCATGTGCGAGTCGGCGTGCTTCTGTGAGCGCCTCTTCAATCATAGGCGTAGGCGACGGCGGCTTCTCTGGAATGATGCCTTTGCTGCGAAGGATGTCGTTCCATTCTGTGTCTTCGTTGGGGTCAACTTCGACATTAATGGGCATATCTGGCATCTGCATAATGGAGGCTGTAGTTTGAAGGTACAAGGGAAGTTTTGTGTCTATGGCGTGGTGCTGAGGTTGAGTGACGAGATTCGTGGCCGCTGTTGTGGTGTTCAAGTTGACGCCTGAAACTTTTCGAAGCTCTGCGCCTCAAGCTCAGGGCCCTGCCGATCAACTGTCTACCCCCACTTTCCTAAACGAGCCGCGGGGAGCATGACGTTGATCCCGACGTCTACCTGAAGTCGAGAAGATAGCACCTTCATTTCTCATAGCGAGATCCTCAGCAAATAAAGGGATGCAGTCGTCTGATTGAGCAATCTCGCAGGACTGTGTAACCACTGATTATGCTACACAGCAGTTGCTTGTAACCCATCCGTTGTGAACTCTAACGAGCAGCCCATCAGGTCGCCTTTGCACTGGACGGAGTTGAAGTCCGACGAATGGCGAATAGACGATAATGCATGCAAGATATCGTGAGACTAGATTATTGTAGTAAGCCGTAGTTCACTCAAGGTAGTGTCGTGCCACGACATGCCGACTTGCATGTTTCAAGGCATCTCGTTCAGTCGAATACATGCGATTTGGAGGACGATGTATTTTAGTACTGTAATACCAACTGACGGAGCTCGACACAAGTTGCTACACAGCTTTTGCAGCTCCCAGCCATGCAGAATGAAGCAGTGAAGTGCCCATGGCTACCCGACAACGCCGATTCGAGGACTGAACACCTTTGATCGCGAGTTGTACGAAAGCGGCCTAGGAGCGACCAAAGGTCAGGCTCGATGGCTGACATACTGCATGGCATGCTGACTGTCTGCGTCGCATTTCAATTCCCAGAGCGCGGTTCGCATTTGCGCATATGCAAACCTTGCAGTGCGGAGAAAGGTGGCTCTGCTTGATGGTGAAAGTGAGTTGCCGAGACAAGTCCTCAGAGGAAGCTTTTCGCACCGCTGCGGCGGCATGCATCGGCGATACCTTACAATACCTAACGTCCCCCCCTACGTTGCGAGAAACCCTGTGGGCCGAGAACGGCCAATTAGGTTGCAAGGATGGAAGACTTTTGTATAGACCTTGCGATTTTATTGGCGATTCTCGGCCCACAGGGTTTCTCGCAACGTAGGGGGGGACGTTACCTTGGATAGGAATAGTTACTACGATTGTCGGGTCTCTGTGGTAGTGAGTCGTTAAGCTAATACACATTTGTTGATGGACGGTGTTAGATGTCTGGACGCCTGTGAAACGCTTCAGTCTTGACCAAATAAGCGTGGAGCACATTTGTGCCGTCCATTCGTCGTTTCGAAGCAAACGATTCGCCATGTGGCATCGAAAGCAATGGAGGATGCCAGCAGTAGCTGGTGTTTAGGTTGTATCTCAACGGCTCGTCGATAAACCTGATAGTAAAGTTTCGGATGATGCACTTCTTCAGGCCCTGCAGTCCGTCCATATGATGGTTGATGTTATGACGTCTCATGCGTGGCTGCTACTGCTGTGTCACTGCCTACGGCGTCGAGGCAGGGAACTTGATATGGTGAATACATGTCGAAGTTGAATTGTGCATTGAGCTGAAGTGCAGCCATTGAAGGCTGAAGGTGGCATGAACCACGGGGTATTCGATATCGTAGAAACAATTCTGAGTGAAAAGCAATCCGCCGTGACCGTGGAGACAGTCATAGATCGCATAAAAAACTCCTGCCCCATGCCTACAGTCTGATACCGCCAGCTGTGGCCCCTAGAACGCCAACAAGAAGCTCACTCTTGCTGAGCGAGAGTTTGAAGAACATTTTAACAAGAGATAGAAGGAAATTGAGCAATGACCTACTGGAGTTGGAGATCAGATGAGCTCATCGCCACCACTGCGCCTCGACTCTTCAACGGCTTGCCAGATTGTGCTTTCCTCGAAGACTGGCCCGTGGCCGTCGCACTTGGCTGCTCCTCGCAGACGCCTGACAACATCAGTGACATCAACGAGTCCTTGCTTGGCTAGTGGGTGTGACTGGATCACATCCCAAGCCTGGGCAGCTGGTACCTCTCTGCCATTCGTCTTGTGGCGTGAGGCAGCATGGTCTTTGTCGGCGGCATTGACAACGCTACCGTTGCTGAGTGACTGTACATTATATCCCTCCTCTTCCATCTCCTCATCTGGAAGATGTGCGCCTGGCGAAGGGTAGCTGGCCGAGACTCTCCGTGATGAAGAAGGCGAATGGCCAGATGTGGCGCGGAGGATCTCGTTTTCGGTGCGGGCGCGCTGCAGCGCCAGCTTCAGGCGCTCATTGTCTGATTGAAGGGAGTGTCTGTTGTTTTCGAGGGCGTTGAGTTTGGCTTCCAGGTCGCGCACATGGCGTTCTTTGCGTTCGCGGAAGGCGCGCTGGCTACCTCAGGGGTCAGCAACGTCTTGACTACCACCGGGAAGGCACGTACGCTGCTCTGTTTTGCGCCTTCCGCCTGCTCTGCGCAGGCGTGAGGTTTGCCTCCTTTTCTTCGCTGCTGCTCCGTGCTCTGCTCACGCCGCCATCGTCCATTTCCCCACCAAGCCCGGAATCCACGCTACCGGCTGTTGGTAGAGGATGAGGGGTCTGTATGGCGTTGGCTGGCGAGCCACCGTGCTGCGGGGTCGGCAAGCCGTGAAAAGCGAAGGCATCGTAGGTACCTGAGAACAGACCTGCATCGAGAGGTTCCTGTGAAGGCAGGGTCAGACAGGGTTGCCCACTATTGGCGGCGTGCGGGGCCGCGAAGTACTGCATGGCTGCAGCACAGCACTCACCCCACTGCGCATTGCTTCCAGATCAATTCCGGTGTTTCCATAGGCATTTTCCGACATGCCCAGGTAGTGGTAGGGTTGCTGCGAAGCGCCGTAAAAGCTGTAGTCCATGGCGACGTTTGGGTGCTGATTGACGTTGGTATGATTCGAGATCTTTGAGATTTGAGGTGCGTTGAGGACTCGGCAGTACCGTGGTGTATTCACAAGATCAAGTTTTTGAGTTGAAGAGGGCACTTGGGAAGTGGAACACGACTGTCTAACAGAGTGCTGACAGCTGAAGATCTGGACCTTATACACATGGGTATCCGTCGACCTCAGAGGTGCACGTTCACTCCCGCTATAACGCCCCAAACCTAAGGCAACGCGCTAGCCCAACATGCAGCCCGTAGGGCACCGCCATCTTCCAATCCCTGCCAACGGCTGCGGCCGACACTTTGCAAGGCAACATGTGCGCCATGACGACTCCGGCGCTGCTTCCTTTAAACCTGGAGCTGCAGCTGTGGCAGGCTTATACACGATGCATTCTTTGCAGAATCGGCCCATTTGTTTCTAGCCATCGTGCACGATTATGCACTCCATCAACATCATCATACCGCGAGGTCTTCATCCATCAACACCAAAGACTGAATGCATGACTTGACTACGAATCTCCAGCAGTACCTACGAGTCTCTCTCTACGACAGATGGTGATGGCCTCACTTCAATCATTTCAGCCATGGATAAGAGCTGTAGACAGCATTCTTGAGACAGCAACAACTCACTGTGCAGTCAGCAATAAGGCTTCGACTGTTCCATGCATCAGCTTGAGGAATTCCGTTCAGCTTCCAGCTCTGTTCCCTTCACGATGCCCATGTGGAAATCAGACAAATATCACACACACCTACCTGTGGCTGCTCAGTATCGTCAGCGCTAGCCGCATTTGCATCATCACGCCTGCCAACACAAGCAGTGGGATAGTAGAGCCGCAATTCGCTCTCGATGTATCATCATCTTTCACTACTACAGTCTCAGTCCAGTCACAGTCTCTCGACCATACGCTCCAAACTACGCCGATCGAAGTGTTCAATCGGCGACAACGCCGCAATGTCATTTAGCGCACTGTAATCAGGCGGCCATCTATGGGACACATCTTCGTCGCGGAGCAGCAATCAGCCTAAATGACGAATCAGACTTTACAGTTCTCATGCACGTGGGAGAGGAGGTATACTCTTGAGTTCTCAAACGGTGCTCATTTTGGGCACTAAGCCGCTTGGAGCTCATGATAACATTTTCCTTTCAGCCAGTCATGCCCCAGAGCTGCATCTACTGAGTAGTGAGTTGTACAAAATGCACGTCGACTGACAAAGTTGCTACCTGGCAGGGCCCTGTTGCATACTACTTGTAAGCCCTAGGATACATCTCCCGCCACGCCGTACCTGAAGACGAACTGCCGGTACTCGCTTACGGCTGACGACAGCGTACTCAGTCACCCATCAGGTGTTTTTCTACGAATTAGATTGGTACTTGTGCCTACCCTTGAGGAGTCGCACACAGATCTTGTGCGAAGCGAGAAGCATCTGCATTGCGGGACAGCCTATACAGACCAGTACATCACGTTTCCTGCGATTTATTTACCGAGTCTGGAATGTTGTCGCAGTATTTTCAGAGCACGCAGCCATAGGTCCATCGATTCAGACCACTTATGCCTTTCAGCACCTGGACAAAGTTCTGGGGCCCTCATCCACCCGCCACGAGCACGTGTCACTTGCCCCTTCCAAGGTGGCCCGCAGAAGCTTTCGTGATCTGCTAGCTTTATTCATTCACCAGACCAGCTCAAGAAGCACTTCATGTGTTTTGAGAAGCACGTTGTGCAATGTTCAAAACAGTCAGCAGCCACACGTGCCGGCTGACATGCATGTCATCTTGCCATGGCTACGGAAACGAACTGAACCGGTAATACCCACTCCGTCGATACGGAAATTTGGTACAGCCAGCTGGATGCATACATGTTACAATATTCCTCCGCCATTGTTGAAATCGGCTATCGCCGCATGATGGCTTCAGATCCTGGTGGTCTGTCTAAGTGTCTCTCCCACTCTCAAGAAAATCTGTGGCAAAGAGTCTGCAGCATGCCACTACAACACTACAGTAGACTTTGTCAGGCAGTATCCTCTTAGCAGTCATTTTTGGGGCTCCTGTAGTAGCCTGGATGTCTCCAGAATAGACTGGGTATTGCCTTTACCTGAAGATCTGCGGACAGGTGACAAGATGAGTTTGATAATAGCAGTCTGCTGAACTACAAACTTTACACCTGTTACAGGACCTACCAACAATATTTTCTCACACAAGGAAAGAATGTATCGTAGTAGCGTTACGCCAGCGCACTCTCTTGATGTTGGAAAATTAGACCCTCGTTGAAAGGATTTGGTATCTTGGTTCACCACGCCAGGCAACCGCTTCAATCCTGGTTCAACGACCCATGGTTCAAACACTGAATAAAAATCATTCATTAGCAAAAGTAATTCTCGAACCAAATATGGTGGCACAAATGTTTCTCTAGGAAAAAGCTGTTGAAGTATACAATGCCGCTTGTTCCCTGACGTTCGGCATCTTCAGTAACCTGAGACAACACCATATATGGCCTCACGTTGAGCATCAGCACACAGCCTCCAAGAACAACGTGCAAAGACGGCAAAACGAGCTTCGAATACGGTATCCAAAACCCCGTCAACAAACGTCCACCCGAACACCCAGTATACCTCCAAATCTCAACGAGCCATCACGAACGAGCTCGGCGCCCGCAACCTCTCCTACCGAGCAGGCTGGCCTCAGTTACCCCCTTTGCCGCTCCGAACCCAGCAACCACGTGCAGACCTTCAGGTCCTGCATCCTGCTTCCATAGTCAAATTAGTGGAAAGAGTATTCACAAGGTGTCACGTTAAGTGGTTCAAGGTTTTCTTCGCGTTCTGCACCCGTACAAAGTTGCAGGAGAGTCTGAGCAGCAACGCATGTTCAACAGCCATACACTTGTGGTCACGGTGAATATGGGTAATAGTCAGAGGACGGACGTTGAGAGAGCAATTGTTGAGAGCTGTAAAGTTCTCATGAAAGATGGTAGTACAAGGTACACGTTGATCGAGGTCATCCACTATCGCGCTTTGACGGACCTTAACATGTACGAAGTGGATCCGCACCACGACTTTATCTTAAAGAAGAACGAGATCCACGACATTATTGTGGAGGTGGTTCAGAGGCATGGCAAGGATTTCATTAACATCGAGTTCTTGCGCCGAGGTATCCACAACTTTCAAGATAGGCAGAAGTGTCTGTGTGCAGTGGTGATCACGACCACCACGGCTGGAGAGGAGATTTGGTGGAAGAAAACCCTACCGGGTATTCGGAGTTGCATATTTGCTATTGTTCCGAAATTGGAAGTCGAGGTTTTGCAGGGCGCAGACAACAGTGTGGCGGTGGAGCCTGAATAGACCCATGGTTGGAGCGTGGAAGCACTCTAATCTCGCTGCACAGCTATCTTGAAACAATGCCAGTTATTTGGATGAATACAATACTTTTACAGCTATTTGGCACTAGAGCTTTGGAACGCTCCCCGCAGTACCTTCGACAACCCAATCTTTCGTTGGTGGCGTGCTCACGAAGCTCGCCCTCCTCTCCCACTGCTTCAACCACTGTTCCAATTTCGGTCTTCCCTTCCGCCACTCAAGGCCTAGGAAAACTATGTGCTCCGTCATAGCCGTCGCAACAGCCACAGCAACCTCATCAACCGACGCTGGCCCATTACCAGGTTCCGGCAGTACACCTTCCCTTGCCGCAGCCTCAAACCGGTCCAGTCCTCGCAAGATCTTCGTCTTCTGGCCCTCAACCCACTCCTTGAAGTATAACCCGCGCTCTTTCCTGATGCGCACTTCGTACGTTATGAGCACCGCCGCATCCATGATCCCGTCTGCACATGCATGCAGGGCCCTCAACTGCCAGTACCTCTGATCCTCCTTTGCATTCACGCCCGCTAGCTCGCTGAGATACTCGCAAATTACCCGCGAGTCGGAGATGCCCGTAGGTACGTCTTCCGTGACCAGACAAGGTATCTTACCCATTGGATTGAACTTCGCGACATCCTCATTGTTATCGCTCCAGCCCTTGATTGGGATCGGCGCTACGACAACCTTTTCCAGGGTTATGTGTTGCGCAAGACCGAATTCGTGGGCTAGCATAAAAACTTTGCGGGTGAAGGGCGAGAAAGGGTGGTATATGAGTCGCATCTTGGGGATCTTCTTCGCGCTGCTGGGTGATGGTGAGGTTGAGGTAGGTGCGACGTTCGTAATGCGGAAATTCCAGCGCGGGAAGTGCAGGTGCAGACCTTTGCTATTGCAGATGACGACTTCAGATACTGTGAGACCGACGAGGATACCGCGGTCTTTGTGCGCTTGGCCGTAGTCTGAAGGGCAGATTTCGACTGTGTCACCGGCCTGGAAGCCGAGGGGATCGTTGTGGTCGAATATTAGAGGCTCCGTAGGTGAGGTGGTGTCCAAGATGCGTGTGTTCATTGTCTTACCGTCAAGTGCGGTGGGTTTTGCGGCCTTTCCTCTCGCGATCTGAATCTCGCTCATGAATCGTCGAATCCATGTATGCGTTTTCGGGTAGCTCTTCTCGCCAAATTGTTCTTCAGGCAACGCTCCTTTCATGCCTCGATCCACAGCCAGCCACTCGAAAGGCCACACGGCGTCAATGTCTGCAACAGTTGGTCCTTCGGTGCCTAGGATCCATTGCCTACCGTCTGCCAGGAAGGTGTTCTCCATCAACTCAAATGCCTGCCGCATATTCTGCAGGCCCTCAGGCCGGCCGGCTTGCATGTTCTCAGCGGTCATGCGCCTCCCACCCATCAACTTCTGCCTGTCGTCGAGGAACGTCTTGTTCTGCACTAAGCTATTGGATGACCAGTATGGCATGAGTTTGACGGCATTATTGAAGAGGCTGCTATCGCTGTAGGTCTCAAGGAGCTTCCTACATCCAGCCTGCTCGGCTGTTGTTGCTGCCAAGGTGCTGTCGGGATACAGAGATTCAAGCTTGGAGATGATGAGACGAGAGTCGATGTATATATCCTTCCCTATCGCCATTATGGGTATGCGCCTGTATTTTACATCAATCGATGCCAGATCTGGTCGCGGCATGACTGGTGGTTGTATCTGCGCCAGTCAGCAAAGCCATAATTTCGAGCTCAGCCAACAATACAACGTACACACTCATCATACTCGACGCCACGAAGCCAGAGATACCATAGTACACGGTGAGAGTAGATGGACTGGGGGTAGTGGAATAGGATAGATCGTTCTGTTGGTGCCATGGTGGGCAAAATTGAGTTGAAGTTTCGAAGGAAACAAAATCAGAACTCAATGGATCATGGTGAGGTCGACTTGGAATCGCGCGTTGATCCTCACGCGCCCGCACCGTGTTTACCCCACACGAGGCTCATGACATCGGACCAAGCCGAGGCTCGAAAATACCGAGTCGATGGCACGCTCATCATTGGCTGCGCTTCGTGCAAGATAACTGCAGTGTGTTGAGATCTTCATGATACTCTGAGACTGATGAGCTGTCAAGTTTTGATGATTGAGAAGCTGCCATCAACGTGAAGCAGGTGCAAGTCGCTTGAAGGGGCAGTCGCGCACAGACCTTTTGGTCTTGCCAAATTTGCAACCTCGAAGCAGCAACCTGCAACAATCAAATCAGATCATATCATCATGCCGAAAACAGACGAAGGTGCTGCACTGGGTTATGCCTCCTTCTGGGACGAGCGATACTCGAAGGCGGGCGACAGCACTGAACCTACCCATGAGTGGTTTCGTGACTTTGCGTCTCTGGAGCCGTTCTTTGAAAGACATTTGTTCGCAACCCGAATGCCAGAGACAAAACCGAAGATTCTGCATCTTGGGAGCGGAGATAGTGTTTGTGGCCTACCGGATGTTGCGCTTTAGTGTTGATTGACGAACCTACAGACTGTACCATACGATCTCTTGAAGAGAGGATACGATAACCAGTTATGCCTCGACTTTTCTGCTGTTGTAGTGGATTTGATGAAGTCTCGTCACGAAGCTGAACGAGGCGTCACATTCCAGGTGGGCGACGTCAGAGACATGAAAGATGTTGAATCCGGTAGCATCGATGTCGCCTTCGACAAGGGCACATTGGATGCTATGATCTTCGGTAGTCCATGGAGTCCACCAGAAGAGACCTTGGAGAATAGTGGAAAGTACATGAGGGAGGTGAGCAAATGGCATTGCTTCTGTAATGCACTCAGTGGTCTGACGAAGCTAGGTCCAACGAGTTCTGAAAGAGGATGGCTTCTTCCTATACATCACCTACCGACAACCTCACTTCATCAAACCCATTCTGAATCGCGATAATGAGTGGGACTACGAGATGGACATTTTGGGTGGAGGTGACAGTAGCTTCGAGTACTACGGCTTCGTATTGAAGAAGCACAAATAAGCGAAATCAACAACGATCACCAACATCGACACGAAAACTGAAAGTCGAGTGAACAAGATGATAACTACTGGTCGGCTATCACCAAAACGAAATGTACCTGGGCCCTTTCATGCGATGTCCCTCACCCGCCGGGATCAACCCCGCAACGTTTATATGACGCCACAACCCATCTCTAGAGGCGCTTAGAGACACAACAGCACTCCTGGCTCATACGACAACATTTCGGTCTCCTGAGCGGCTTCGACTTCCTCGACTCTTCACAACATCACTGCTACCATCATGCCGTCCATTACTCTTTGGTTCCTGCAAACGTCTCGCTCCATCCAAACAGCCCGGCTGCTCGAGGAGCTGGGTCTTGATTACGAAGTCAAGTTCTCTGACCTACATCAGCCTACAAGGAACCTGAAGACTTCAAGCTTGGATCTGGTAACCCATTGGGCAAATTCCCAACCGTCAAAGACGGTGACCTCGTGGTCTACGAGAGTGCTATTAGCGAGTAAGGATATCAGTCTTCCTATGTTGTAGCTCGTACTCTGTTACTGACATTTGCCAGCTACCTGTGTGACAAGTACGACAAGGAAGGAAACTTGGTGCCCAAGGGTGCACAAGAGAAGATCAAGGTCTTACAATGGGTTCACGCTGCCGAAGCAACGTTTGTTGAAGCAGCCGAAAAAGGAATGTCTGTCAACGTTCAAAACGACATGTCGTGGTTGGAGAGCGAGCTCTCATTATCTCCCGGCGAGTTCCTTATCGGTGATTACCCTACAGACGCAGATATTATGGTGCATTTCTCAGCGAAATTCACCATCGCTAGAGACCTGGGTACGAATGGAAAGCAATGGCCTAACATCGACCAGTGGCTGAAGGCTTGTGAGGATACGGAAGGACAACTTGAACCACAGTCACGGACCCAACACACCGGCAAAATAAACAGAGATCGAACAACGAAGTGATATAGCTTGCAGTAGCTGAATACATATATATATCAAGTCAGGCGGTCCGATCCGCTTACGTCCCAATGCGGTTGGCGTCACAAGAAGCCGTAAACTGAGGCCGAGAACCCTGCCCCGCATGCCCCAGATTTCGTACTCCAGCTCGTACAACGGAACAACCAACAGCCAGCATCGCAACGTACAAACTCGGTACACGAAGCTCGGGCTGAAGGTACGGCTGATCGGTGGTTGATTTGAGACCCGGTGCACAGCCAAAATGAAGTAACGCGCCACAGCAAATAGTTACGCGTCGTGCCTTCCTCCATTGTTCAATCTCCCCGCAGCAACTGCATCTTATACCCCACCTCAACTCAGAGATCGATCAATCAATCATCAACGCACAGTCAACCTGCCAATGTCACAAAAGCTCGACATCCTCATCGTTGGTGCAGGTCTGTCCGGCCTCGCAGCGTCGATTCAATGTGCACTTTCGGGACACTCGGTCACCGTGCTAGAGAGCGCAAAGGAGCTTGCTGAAGTTGGTGCTGGACTGCAACTTACACCAAACGCCACACGCCTCTTCCAAGATTGGGGTGTATACGACTCACTAAAATCACTCGTATGCGAGCCAAGGACCCTCACGGTGTACAACTACAAGGGCAGAGTACTGGCAAACGAGGACAATTTCGATGTCAACATAAGACGGAAATACGGAGCGCCGTTTTCGGATTGCCATCGTGTGGACCTGCAGCAGGCGCTTGTAAAGAGGGCAAGGGATTTGGGTGTCACAGTCGTCCTCGATGCCCGAGTCACAGGAATAGATTTTGGGTCGAAGACAGGAGACAGAGCGAAGGTGACTGTGGGTGACAAGACGTACGATGCAGATCTAGTTGTTGGTGCAGATGGCCTTTGGTCAACGTGCCGGTCCACCATGTTAGGGAAGAGGGACCCTCCGCTGCCAACCGGTGATTTGGCGTACCGGATCGTGCTGAATATCGATCAAGTCAAGAGCCAAAAGTTGCGAGATATGGTGCAGAATCCCACATGTCGATTCTGGGCAGGCCCAGATTCGCATGTGGTTGCATACAGCATGCGTGGCGGGAGCATGTACAATGTCGTACTTCTCGTGCCGGACGATCTCGAAGAAGGTGTTGCGAGGACAGAGGGCGATCTCGATGAGATGAGGAAGCTGTTTGAGGGATGGGATCCAGTGTAAGTTGTGCCGTCCCTTTGAGACATCGTGAGCTCATCACTGGCAGGTTGACCGAGTTCCTCGAGTGTGTTGACAAGGTCGACAAGTGGAAGCTGATGCACCGGGAGGAACTGCCTTCGTGGATCAACCCACAGTCAAACCTTGTGCTCATCGGAGACTCCTGTCATCCCATGCTTCCGTACTTGGCGCAAGGCGCGAATTCGTCGATCGAGGATGGCGCTGTGCTTGGACTGCTGTTGGGACCAAAGCACTTCACCGACAAGGCACAGCTTCCGGATTCACTGAAGAAGTTTGAAAAGCTACGGAAGGCAAGAGGCGAAGGCATTGTTAGAGAGACGTTCAAGCAGCGCAAGGACTTCCACATGCGTGATGGACATGAGCAGGAAGAGCGGGACCAGCGAATGATAAGACAGCTGGGTCAGGAGCTGCAAGGGGCTTTCCCAAGTCGGTGGACATGCCCAGAGGTTCAGCCATGGCTGTACGGCTATGATGCTTCAAAAGAAGTGGAGGCTGCTACTGCGAGGTAAAGTCAGCAACATGCGTCCCACAGCCGCACTCGCACTCCCGATCCGCATGGGAGGGTGGTTTCGAGAAGCAAGGTGTTTCTGAACATCCCCATGTCAGCCTCGGAACTTCGAATCAAGTTTAGATTTTCATTGGTGGCCGCTCTCCCGCTCAAACTCTATTTCCACGCTGACCGTTGTGACGTTGTTTGACATTGTTGCACGAGGGTCGTGGTGAAACTCGCTACTCCTATCCACTTGCTGAAATCCTCGGTTGTCGCAGCGTTGACTGGGATTGGCGGACCCATCTCACCTATGCAACGTGCAAAAGCAACACAACACCCCACATTCAGGAATTGAAGGACATCATGGGTCTTGGACCATGATGCTCGCGCCGACCTTCCCGTTCCTTGAGTTGATCTCCGAGGGCCTAGACATGGGCTAATAGAGCCGAGCGGGACTGTGCTTCTGCAAAAGAACGACTCGAGCAAAAAAAAACTCCTTGGTTCATGCCATCCTCGGAAAGTCTCTCTGCGACTTGTGACACGCCTTTCATCAAAACAAGTTCATTTCCAGAAGAAACAATGCCGTTCTGTTTCGAAACTCGCATGATCAGCCGTTACTCGGGTGTCGAGCCTGTGTTGATGTGAGATTACATCAAGGTTGTAGATGAGGCTGTAAGCATATAAGAGCTTGAGAACATCACCAGTATGGAATCATCGCATCGCATCGTCGGCTTTCTTCACTCGTTCTCTTCGTCTCTCGCTGTGCTGTGCACTCACCTTCGCTTTCGCTTCATCGACTACACTTTCGTTTATCAAACATCCAGACTTTCGCTTTTCGACTTCAATCAAGCATCAAGTCATCAACATGAAGTACACCACCGCATCCGTCATCGTTCTGGCTGGCGCAGCCAATGCTCTGCCTCACCCGCAGTTCAGCTTGCCCTCGTTCAGCTTACCCTCCTTTTCTATGCCATCTGGCCTCGGTGGTCTCGGTGGCAGCGGATCCGGCCTTGGTTCAGGTTTGGGCAGCGGCTTCAGCATCCCCAGCTTTCCTGCTGCCACTGGCGGTGCTGGTCTTGGATCTGGTCTCGGGTCAGGTTTGGGCAGTGGACTCGGCTCTGGCCTCGGTGGCATTGGTTCAGGTCTTGGTGGATCATCCGATGTCCAAGTCACTGCAACTCCCACTGCTAGTAGTGCTGTGCCCACCAGCACTGGCTCTGCTGGAGGTAGCACTGGTGGAAACACTAATAACGGCGCCAGCTGCGGAGGCAGTGGAGGAGGTAGCTCTGAGAACGGTGTCAAGGGTGGCAGCTGCTGCACTGACATGACCGTCATCTTTGCTCGTGGAACCGGAGAATTGGGTAATATGGGTACCATCTCCGGCCCACCTATGGTCAAGGCTATCAGGTCGAAGCTCGGTGCCGACAGGGTCACTGTCCAGGGTGTTGACTACGCGGCTTCTGCTGCTGTAAGTAATGCATCTACACAAACGAGTTACAAAGCTGACATGGCGCTTAGGGTAACGCCAATCTGGGTGGTGACGGAGGAAAGGTGATGGCTCAGTACGTCCAGCAGGCACTCAAGCAGTGCCCTGGCACCAAGGTCATCGTCTCTGGCTACAGTCAGGGCGGTATGGTCGTCCACAACGCTTTCTCCAACGGTGTCTCTGCATCCAACGTCGCAGGTGCCGTCATGTTCGGCGACCCATTGAAGAGTCAGGCTCTCCCTGGTATGTCCACCGACAAGGTCAAGCAGTTCTGCGGTACCTCCGACACCATCTGCGGTGGAGGCGGTGATGGTGGCGCCACTGGCAGTCATCTCAGCTACGGCAGCGTTGCTGACTCTGCTGCTACATTCGCCATCCAGGCTGCTGGGCTTTCTTAGGCTCTATGGATTCGGAAGGCGGTTGGGGAAGAGGGTACGATACACGGATGAATAGCCTGCAGGATCAGGGGTCCGTACATTCACGAGTATATCTTGACGAGTCAATGCCACACGCTTGCAGCACCCACAACATGCCTCAGCCTTCTCCTCCGTACTTCTTAACCAGTGACTTCATGATGCTCGCCGCACCGCTCTTGTACCCACCGCCAAACATTGCCCAGTGGTTCAGGTGGTGATAGAGCTCGTATAGCTTTACTCGGTCCTCATACTCCTCGACCGGTTCTGTTTTCGGACAAAGCTCGTGATACTCCTTCAAAAAGCTACCACCAAAGCCACCGAACATCTTCATAATACCGAGCTCAAACTCGCTGTGCGCGTAGCAAGCAGACGAGTCGTAGACTACATCCTCTGGCTCACCTTCTTTGCTGCCAATGATGCCAACACTTGCATTGCCACTCCAGAGATCACCATGCACAACAACTGGTGTCACCCCCTTTCCGTTGTTGAGGTGGTCGTCACCTATCAGACGAGGCACGACTTGTGATGCGGTGGCTTCGACGAGATTGTGAAATTGTTTATCTGAGCCCTGGGCCTTCTCGCCTCTTCGTAGAATAAAGCGCAATCGATTCTCGGCATAGAAATCTGTCCAGCTCCCTTTGTAGCTGTTATCTTGAGGCGTGTCACCACAGCAAGTTGTCGAAGGGAAGCCAAACATTGGCTTGTCGTAGCCATCTGGTGTTGGCGCTGGCGTTGTGTGTAGTTTCGCCAGCTTGTGTGCTAGAGATGGTGCTTTTCCCTTCAAGGACGAACGGCCGGTGAGGTGCAAAAATTCTGTCACAAGGAATGACGTTTTTGGGTTTGATTCGAACTTCCCATGGCCGAAGGATTGTGGACATAGTGATGGGACGACGGCATTGATCGCGTTGAGCGATGCATGTTCGCCTTCAAAGATCTATCAGCCATCCAACTCGTGTTCTGTCTGGATAATGGTATTCCCACCTTCGAACATAATCTCAGCGGCACTTCCGCTACCGGTTTTCATAAAGAAGGCCTTCTCAGTGCCATCGTTGAGCTTGGAAATGATCTTCGAGGTCGACGCAGAGCTGCAGCCTCCTCCACCAGCAGAGGAGACAGACGTGGTGTCAGCGTCAAGCTGTAGCAGCTTCAGAACAGCAGGATCGAGCTTCATTGTTGCTTTTGCAGTGTGCCGTCGGACACAATTGAGCATTTGGACTTCACAGAATGGATCACTGCGTAGGTTGATGTGTTCCGTATGACGTCATCCGCCTTATCGATTGCTTCATGTGTCGCCTACGTGACCTCGTCAACGCCTTGACATCCGCCTTCAAGCAATAAATCTCAAACCGACTGAATACACTACGAGCTGCTTTAGGGAGGCTTTGGTATTATCTACGCCCAGGGCCTCACGGAGACGCATCTGCAACCGAGCGAATACCCTCCCCTACAGACACGACGCAAGCGTCTTATACCATACCTTGTACTTTATCGTCTCGGTGTCTCCCACAGGATCCCTAGGATCATAGTTGACAGTGCACTGTAGGCGGATAGATGCCTCAGTGTCCAATCCATTTCTTTCCGCAATAGCTCTTATATCGCGCCGTTTGTCCTTCGCAGCTGCACTAACCTGCCTCATGACCTCCCTCCACAGTAGGTCTGCACGTTTTCCAGTGTATGCGAGGTTAGGCTTGAGCTCTACAGAGAAACAATAAAGAGAGGCAGCGAAGGCTTGCCCCCTGATCAGAACCTTCTCGAGCTTAGGAAGCTTCGAGATCGTCTGTGCTAAGGTATCGAGATTCGTGCTCCTTAGGGACGGCCTGATCTAAGAAGTCCCAGACGCTCTGTGTAGCGTCACAGAACAGATTATCGAGCGCCAGATCGATGTCGAGGCAAGTGAGGTTAACGCATCCGGAAGGAGCCCTTAAAAATACTGGCAGGTGTGTCGGTCGCACCACCTCAATGTCGGCGTCGCTGAACCGTGGCTTGAATCTGTAAAGCGAGGCCCTGGAGTCTCGACTGAGTGCGGTTAGGAAGCGTTACAAGCTGCAAGTTTTATAATCGGCATGGGATCAGAAGAAGCTCTGGCTTTCCTCCTTGATTTGCTTGTTCATGGCAGCCATCATCTGCAACATAGAGACTGTATGGACGTAGTAGAATCCCCGTTCTGATCAAGCGTAGAGTCCGGGCTTCTGGCAATGAGCTGGCCAGATCTGTTGGCGTCAATCCTCCAGCGCTGACCGTCTTTTAACAGGGTGAACCGTTACACCAAGTTGCGCAGTTCGTCCGGTAGATCCATGAACGACTTGCGCCTAGGATTCGCTGTAAGGCTTCGATCGAACATTTGCTCCACCCGGTGTTCGAGTCGTACTCTAACTGTACCTTGAAGACTTGTAGTTTCCCACGCGAACTTCCATCGAATATCTGGTCGGGCTTCGAGAACCGCTTCCTAATCCATACGAGCCTTCCACGCATTGTGAGTCTCCAAATGGCCCTGGTCCAGTATCTGTAACAAATTGGTGTAGATCTGCATATTCTTGGCTGCGAAAAAAAGCCTTGGCGACGCAGGGCATTCTCCAGCTCCTCCCTGGACCATGTTGAGTAACTTACAGAACATTGAACAGAAAAAGCATTCCACACTCTTTGAGATACGGCGGATCATCAACTGGTGGTATAAGGTGGCCTCTGAGCACAGGAATCAGAGAGACTCAGTGCAGGGATTGCGAGAGCAGTTCCAAAGACTCGCAATAGCTGCAGGTGAACATCGGTGTTCGAGTTACATGGACGAGACTGGCATTATGCTCTCGATGCTAGGCGCGGTGAAAGTGTTGGTAGGTAAGAACGACACGCGAGACTACAGAGGTGCGCGCAAAATGGTCACCGCGATTGAGTGTATCAGTGGCGACGGTAGGTATCTGAACCCTATGATCATATGGCCAGCTATGACTCACCGAACCAACTGGACCACATTTCCCACCCCCGGGTGGCGGTACGCGTGCTCTCAGACTGGATACACCGACTCCTATATCAGTTTGCAATGGCTTCAACGCATATTTGATCCAGAGACCAAGGAACGAGCTAATAACAAGCCACGCGTCCTTATCCGTGATGGCTTCGGCACGCATGAAACTCTGGAAATCCTGGAGCTTTGCTTTGCGAACAACATCATTTTATGTCGTCTCCCTTCTCACGTATATGCCTTAAGCGTTAGTAGCTATTCACTGTTTACAGAGGTGTAATTTAGTTAGCAACGCCAAGGAACACTATGTACAGCTTAAGCTTGATGTATGTATCATTGCAACAACCGTTTGCGCAATCTATATTCGCGTCTTTGATGTTGCATTTGAAACTTTCATGCATTTGGGTGCACGCTACTGCAAACGACCGCATGCCCCTGCGCACGCCTCTATCGCAGTCTAAGCAGAGTCACACGCCCAGATGGACACCCAAGACAGACCATGTCCTTGCATACTGCCAAGTTGTATGCCCGATACTCGAACGGCAGCCACAGAAAGCGCTGCGTGCTGCGGAACACCCACTGGCCCTCTACTGAGAGCTGCAAAGATTGCTCTTCCTGCTCAACAGGTGGCGTCAGATTTAGAGATGCAGGGAGTAGAATGTCTCCTTTGTTGGTATGCAGGGCCTGACCGTCAGGCGAGAAAGCGAGGTGATCTATGAACACCGATGAGCTGTCAAGCACGCTGCAACACGTGCCCGCCGCCGTCTCCCACACTCGCACTGTCTCGTCGTAAGATGCTGAGGCGACCAGCTGTCCATCTGGCGAGAACACCACTGCTGTGACAGCGCGTGAATGGCCCTTCAGCTCGCTGCGACACGTGCCCGTCGCCGTCTCCCACACTCGCACTGTCGTGTCCCAGGATGCTGAGGCGAGCAGCTGTCCGTCTGGCGAGAACACCACCGCATTGACAGCGCGTGAATGGCCCTTCAGCTCGCTGCGACCCGTGCCCGTCGCCGTCTCCCACACTCGCACTGTCTTGTC